>NW_003852448.1:6980426-6993785 GCF_000181295.1 Otolemur garnettii
AAAAAAAAAAAAAGTGCAAGAAAAATCGAAGGAATAATCTCTGAAAGTAAAAGGTGCTTTCCCCCTACCAGGTTCCAATACAAATACACTATTTTCTTAAAATCTGAAGAAATCTCACCGGATTGGTTTAATAGGTCTGTCTGGTCCATCCATCTCGTAAGAGAAAACATTATCCCATTTGAATTTCAGTTCCCAGTCAAAGGCTCCCCTTACAACGGGAGAGGCCCGATACTCCAGGGTGGTCTCATCAATGACATCTATCAGAGGGCACACCACCATTTTGTGGTCCTTGGCAATGGAGTATAGCAAGGGCTCCAGCCAGCCTTTGTTCACCTCACAGTGGCTGTCCAGGAACACCAGGACATCCCCTGGGGAGGCAAGAACAGGGTTCTGTTAGACCACAAGGATGAAACACAAGGCCACACAAACCAAAGTTCAGTGCAGTTAGTGTTGGTTGATTATTTACTATACGTAATATGTATTTGGGCTGGGCATGGTATAATCCCAGCACTCTGGGAAGCCAAGGCGGGTGAATTGCCTAAGCTCACGGGTTCCAGAACAGCCTGAGTCAGAGCAAGACCTTGTTTCTAAAAATAGCCCGGCCTTGTGATGGGTACCTGTAGTCCCAGCTACTTGGGAGGCTGAGGCAAGAGAATTGCTTGAGCCCAGGAGTTTGAGGTTGCTGTGAGCTGCGATGTCACAGCACTCTACCCAGGGCGACAGCGTCAGGCTCTGTCTCAAAAAAAAGAGAAAAAGAAAAAGTTGCTCTGCCCCTGTTGGCTCTGTAGTTAGAGAAAGGATTACACTATTTATTGTTTTTACTGTTAACCTATCAGGCATTCATTTGGATTCTATCTGAAGTCCTTATTGGTGATTCTAGATTCAGTCAACTTCTCTCTAGGGTCTGTGATGAGTAAGGAACGAGGCCAAGCCTGACACGAGACTTTTCCTATACTCCCTCCAAAGGATATTTGTGGAATTATTCAAAAGGACGCCATTGCTCACCGACTTCCAAGTTGAGATCTCTGCTCTCCATCTTTCCCTGCACAGGAGCTTGCTGTCTGCTTGCCTGGAGTAACCCATTAGCGCACCTTCTCTAGGGACTGTGGTTTGCAAGTTCTGTTGACTTGTTTTGGAAAGTAACAAGGACTGTGGACTTGACTCTCACTCACCATTTCCTGTCTTTCTCTTATGTCACTTTATTTTCTGCTTTTCTTTAGTCAGTGTCTACATTTTTACATTAAACATAACTCACTGTATTTATTTTAAATAACATTAAAATACTCGTGATTAATCCCTAAAACCAACCTTTTTTTTTTTTTTAGACAGAGCCTCAAGCTATCCCCCTGGGTAGAGTGCGGTGGCATCACAGCTCACAGCAACCTCCAACTCCTGGGCTCAAGCAAGTCTCCTGCCTCCGCCTCCCAAGTAGCTGGGACCACAGGCGCCCAGCACAACGCCCAGCTACTTTTTGGTTGCAGCCATCATTGTTGTTTGGCAGGCGTGGGCTGGATTCGAACCGGCCACCTTAGGTGTACATGGCTGGTGCCTTAGCCACTTGAGCCACAGGCGCCGAGCCAAAGCAACCATTTTTAACATCTTAAGAATATTTTCATTTTTATTGATCTATGTATTATTTTATTGCTTTACTTTTCCAATATTTTTGAATTGATGTTTAAGAATGTGGTATGCAAAATCTATTTCAGGGAATTTACAGAGAATCTATGCTTAAGTAAATGATCAATTTTTGTGAAATACGTAAGGATTTATATTTAGTTCTCACTACCCATTCGTTAAACCTATCCATTAGGATTTTGTTAAAAAAAAAAATCTGAAGTAACAATACTATTCAAGTCCCTAATTTTCAGCCAGGCATATGCTATTCAGAAGGCTGAGGTAGGAAGATCACTTGAGACCAGGAGTTTGAGACAGCCTAGGCAACATAGTGAGACTCTCATGTCTATAAAAATTGTTTAAGAACTAGCTGGGAATGATGGTCACACACCTGTAGTCCCAGCTACTTGGAAGACGGAGGCAGGAGGATGGCTTGAACATAGGACTTGGAGGCTACAGTGAGCTATGATCTCACCATTGCACTCCAGCCTAGGCAACAGAGCAAGACCCTGTATTTAAACGAACAAACAACACCCTCAAAATCTCTACTGTAGCATTGCAGGTTGTGTTCCACTGGGCAAAAGATATGTTTAAGTTCTAACCCCCAGTACCTGAAAAGGTGATTTAATTTGGAAACAGAGTCTGTGCAGGTATAATTGAATCTTACTGTGGTAGAGTGGACCCTTAATCCAAGACGACTGGTGTCCTAAGAAGAGGGGAAGAGACACAGACAGACACACAGAAAGAACTTCATGTGACAAAAGAGGAGAAGACTAGAGAGCAGCAGCCGCAAGCCACGGGGTGACAGCCACCGCCAGAAGGTGGAAGAAGAGGGGAAGGAGCCTCCCCTACAGGTTAAGAGGGAGCATGACTGGGCCTGCACCTTGATTTTGGCCTCCAGAACTGCGAGAAACTATATTTCGGTTGTTTAAGCCACTTGATTTGTGATACCTTGTTATAGCAGTCCTGGGAAACTAATATAGGTAAACATAATAAGTAAATTTCAGAATTATTCTCATGAAGTCAGGAACAGGAAAGGGAAGCCTAGGAGCTCTGCTTTTAATCAACATTTGAGGAGGAAGGAGCAAAACTGTCTATTTTCAGTTGAAAATGCAAGACGGTCTACCAACTAACCATTCCCCGTTAGGAGAGCTTACTGTGGCTTCCAGGGACAAGGTCAGATGCACAAAGCGTCTTCCTTCCTATATACCAGTGGTAGTTAGAAAATGGAAGGGCAAACTCCCAATCACAATTTGAAAAAGAACAACAACAACAAAATCAAGATTGGCACCTGGGGCTCAAGTGGCTAAGGCGCCAGCCACATACACCTAAGGTGGTGGGTTCGAATCCAGCCCGGGCCCGTCAAACAACAATGACGGCTGCAACCAAAAAATAGCCGGGTGTTGCAGCAGGTGCCTGTGGTCCCAGCTACTTGGAAGGCTGAGGCAGGAGGCTCACTGAGCCCAGGAATTGGAGGTTGCTGTGAGCTGTGATGCCACAGCACTCTAACCAGGGGAATAGCTTGAGGCTCTGTCTCAAAAAAAAAAAAAGAAACAAAATCAAGATAAATGGGGATCAATTTTTGCACATAGTATCTATGGAAAAAAGACAAAACATTATCAAAAGAATATAGAAGTAGATCTGAATAAACGTCCATGGATGGGAACACTTATTGAAAAGATACAAATTTCCCCCTACTTTCTTGTGTTTTATTTTTCATAATGTTTAAATTTTATCATAAGTACGTAATAGTTATACATACTTACGGGATTTGTGTTATATTATTACACAAACATACAACGTCTAATGAACATGTCAGGTTTAATGGGCATAAAAATACAGTTAGATAGAAGGAATGAGATCTAGTATTTGGAACACAGTAAGGTGATTACAGTGAACAATAATTGATTATGGCTCGGTGCCTGTAGCACAGTAGTTACGGTGCTGGCCACATACACCCAGGCTGGTGTGTTCACCCAGTCCATGCCAGCTAAACAACAATGACAACTGCAACAACAACAACAAAATAGCCGGGCATTGTAGCAGGCACCTGTAATCCCAGCTACTCGGGAGGCTTAGGCAAGAGAATCGCTTCAGCCCAAGAGTTTGAGGTTGCTGTGAGCTGTGATGCTATAGCACTCTAACTGGGGGTGACATAGTGAGACTCTGTCTCAAAAAAAAAAAGACAATATTTTATTATATGTTTCAAAATAACTAAAAGAGTGGAATTGGAGTGTTCCTATCACAAAGAAATGATAAATGCTTAAAGTGACAGACATCTCCCGCATTTTAATCTATAATCTCAATGCAATTCCAATGAAAATCTCAACAAATACTTCATAGAATTTGATAAACTGATCCTAGCTAACACAATTTTGTAGACTGAAGTGGAAATATTTGTCCTACAGGCATTATGATCAAGAGAATAAGAAGATAGGAAAACTTCATATCAAGAAGATATAAAAACTTCTTATCAAGCTATTACTAATCAAGAGAATGTATGATTAGCCTAGAAATAAAAAAATACCATAATAGAGCAGAAGACGGAAGGCAAAATAGACCCAGGAATATACAGACATTTGACAAATGGTGGAGTAGCATTGGACTAGCCAGGGAGCGGTGTGGGGACCACTGGCTATTCACAAAGAAACAATTACATTAGATTCTTACTTTACACCATTCCCAGAACAATCAGTTCCACGTGGGTTAACAGTAAATATAAAAAACAAATTTTTTTTAATTGTAGAAAAAGCTAAAAATGAATATCATCCTGACCTCAGAGTAAGGATTTCTTCAACAAGACACAGAATGCAAGACCAACAGGAATAAATCTTTGTACATACCACCTATGGAGAAAACAACAGACCATTATCAAAAGAATACGATGGTAGATCTGAATGAAATGTCCGTGGATGGGAACAGACATTGATGAATGTGATCATTTTATTACTTAAGTGATTTTTTTTTTTTTTTTTGATACCAGATCTTAACTCTGTCACCCAGGCTAGGCTGCAGTGGTGTAGTCATAGCTCACAGCAACCTCAAACTCCTGGGCTCAAGTGATCCTTCTGCCTTAGCTTCCTGAGTAGCTGGGACCACAGGCACCCGCCACCACACCTGGCTAATTTTTCTACTTTTTGTAGAGATGGGGTCTCATCTTGCTCTGGCTGGTCTTAACCTCCTGGCCCCAAATAATCCTCCCACTTTGGCCTCCCAAAGCGCTAGGAGTATAGGCGTGAGCTACTGTGCCTGGCCTATTATTTAAGTTTTAAGCCATTTGGTTTATGATGCTTTGTTATGGCAAACTAATACAAGTAAACATAATTAAATGAAACTTCAGAATTCTTCTGATGAAAGGCAGGAATAGGGACAGCGTACATCAAAAATGTCTCCAGGAACAAATACAACAGAGGTTTGCCTCTCCTCATTTGGAAGTCAAAATCGGTGTTCCTGACTGCGGACAATTCTCCTCCATGTGGCCCTCTGGGGACACAGGTTGCTGTAGGCTCTTTGACACACAGCCTCCAAAGTCACTGTAGTGACCACCTAGTCAGCTGGAACAGGAACTAAGTTGTGGAGGGACAAGCTAGCTTCCTCACGTCCCACGGCTAAAACTTAGTCACAGGGTCATTCCCATTGAAGGGAGCTAGAAAGTTTAGTCTGCGTCCAACTAGAGAAAATGGAATTTCCAGTGAACTGAAAGACTTAAAAGTTTCTGCTCGACATAAGACACCATAAACAAAGAAGGAAATATAAGCCAGAGACGAGGGAAGGGTATTCTCAGGGTACCTAAGAAGATTCATGGTACTCATATAAAGGCGCTACTTATCAACAATAAAACGACAAACTCAATAGAAAAGTTGGCAAAGGATAGCCACCCATTCACAGAAAAATGGTCTGTAAACAATCTATAAAAATAAGGAAATATACTTCATAATGCTTAGTAGTGCTGACAAAAATCTTTACAGAGAACTTTGAACTGTGGCACTGGTTAGAGAGACTGGTGATACCCAGCTCTGGTGGCAGAGAAAGGGCCCTCTGTTAATTGGTGCAAACTTTTCCAGACAATTTGGTACTATCCATCACAATTTAAAGAAAGAATTCCTTTTTACCCAGCAATTCCACGCTTAGTAATTTATCCCATAAGCACAATCGCACATTTGCACAAAGATAAATACCTAAGAATTGTCAGGGCCATATTTTTTGGTAATAATGATAAAACTTACTAATTTAGAAGGGGCTAAACAAATTATGAAGATCAATAGTAAAATCCATATGGAATACCATCCAATGAAGCCATTACAAACGAAGGTAATTGAAAAGTTCCAAAACATTAAAAACAAATTAAAAGAGTAAGTCTCAGGACAATATAGATAGTGTGACTCCACGTGTTTTAAAATCCTTAAAACTGTGTGCATAAACATTTATATAAATGCATTAAAACAAAGGCCTGAAATAATACACACCATATGGTGTTAGTGGTTTGTCTCGAGTTTTGGACAATGAACATTATCTTTGTAGTTAAATGAGAGAGTGTCTCCCCTGATTGGGCCAACTTGAAATAAGAGAATTAAATTTTGCTTTTTTTTTTTTTTGCTTTTCACTCAATAAGGAGGTGATCCCTGCTAAGGAGCTGGTACATTTCATTAGGTGGCTACGAGGCCTGATGAAGTGCCCTTACAAAAGGATTCCTCTCCCTTGCTTCTAGCTTAACGTTCTGCACACACCTCTCTGATGGCAGGACTTGATTAGGCAGCACGGACCCTCAGTGAGCGGCTCCGTTGACAGTGATGGCTCAGAGCCCTCCCGGGGGCTGGCTGTGGCAGTCATGTTCAAGGCCATGTCTCCAGGGGAGGATGGTACTCACATCCAAAGACTGCTGTGTGCCTGGTCCCCTTACCTGGATCTGGGACCTCTCTGAACGGCTGTCGCTGGCAGCCCTGAGAGTGTACCGTTCAGAGCTCCCTCCAAGAAAATCTGCTGTAAGGAGCACGTTTGACAATTTCCTGCTGCCAAAGTCGGGGATCTACAGTAGTTGATGCCAGGACACACACTCTGCGAGGTGCTCCCCCCAATGACTAAGCACAGTGCTTGTGTTCAGGGACAGTAAAAGTGGAACTCCTCACTGGGCAGTCTTTGCACCTGTCTCCCCACTACGGGGCCGAGCCTTTCTGAAAAGCACACCCTGGCGGAAGCTCCTCTAGGTAAACCAGCTTACTGGCTGGTTCCCTCCACAGGCGTCCGGCCGCAGCTTCTGCCCACACTGCTTCCTCTCTCTTTTATCCTTCATGGACCTCCCCTGCACTAAGCTTTCTCTGGTCACTTCCTCGTGGGGTTCTGGCCTCAGAGTTGCCAGCAGCTCTCCCTCACACCTTCATTCCTGTGTAGTCCCCACCCCCTACCCCACATAGCACTCCACCTCTGAGCTGGTGCCATCTGGGAACTCAGGCCGTGATGGGGGCTGACGATGTGGTCCCTGCAAAAGAAATTCTTTTATTCAAAATAACAAACTGACATTGGGAAGTGGAATACTTCCAGTAGAAAAAGAAGATTAAAGGCTCATATGGCCGGATGTATTAACACTCTTCTGATGAAGCTGGAGGAGACACAGAGGGTCTCCCTGGGTGGCTTGTGCCTGGGTTTATTCCTGCACAGAAAGGAGGATCTCAGTAGCACATGACTAGCCCATGTCCCCAGGAATGTGCCTACCTGACGCCCGAGCTGCTCCAATCATCCTTCCTCGAATCAGCCCTTCTCTCTTTTGGTTTCTTATTAATTTAATCTTTCCTCGAAAAACTTCCAAGACATAGTCAAGTTTTTCTTTCAAATCATCTGGAAAAATATCCAATATTTGACAATGTATAAGTTGCAACTATGGAGATTAAAAACAAATATCATCATGATTGATGATATGGAAATCATGCCATTCCACACAGTTCTAACTTCATTTTGAGACAGAGTCTAGCTCTGTTGCCCAGGCTGAAGTGCAGTGGCATAATCATAGCTCAGTGCAATCTTGAACTCTTGGACTCAAGGGAGCCTTCTGCCTCAGCTTCCTGAGTAGCAGGGACTATAGACACCCATCACCATGCCTGGCAAATTTTTCTATTTTTTGTAGAGATGGGAACCTCACTCTTGCTCAGGATGGTCTTGAACTTCTGGCCTTAAGCAATCCTCCCACCTCAGCCTCCCAGAGAGCTGTCATTACAGGTGTGAACCATCCCACCCAGCCAGAAGTTCTAACTTTAAAAGGAAATTTTATCCTATGTAAGGGGGAGGGAGAAATCAACTGTAAATATTTTTCAGAAATCAAAATCAACTGTAAATATTTTTCTGCACTTCTCGTGAAATAATTCTATTTTCATAAATCACTATTAAAGTTTTAATAGGAGAAGCACAAGTTACAGAGCTTTGGTGCAACTTGACTTTGCCACTAACTGTGCTAATCACACTGTAAACAACCACGCTTCTCATGTTGTAGGAACTCTTAGGCAAGTTAACAAATGGCTGAAGCCTTTGTTTCCTCAGCTCTGAGAAGGGCTGGGTACTGTGTTCCTGGCAGCACTCCAGTGGAAGGAAGAAATACATCACTCAGCACAGAGCCTGGTCTCTAACAGTCACTTAGTGTCTTCAGGTTAATGTGATGATGACAAAGGAGCCTGGCACCAGGTGATCTGGAGGGACCTTGATGAAGTCAAAATTCTTCCATCTCAGGAACTGATCAGGAGGCTGGGATCAATATGAGTAGGTTCACAGTAATTTTGGCAGAAGGAAGGGTCTCCTTGTTTCCGGAAAGAGACAACGACATGGCTGCACAGCTGCACTTGCAGGGTGGGGCAAGTGTCTGCAAGCACCTCACTGGCATCCAGGCCGTGGGAGTCAGCCCTTGAGGGAGATAAAGGCAGTAATTGCTGCCATGAAGTGGAGGGCTTGTGTTTTTCAGAAGGTGGTCATGCTGTTGGCTTGCAGTTAAGAGAGGCTAGCACTGGGGAAAAATTGGATAGCAGCAGGTCACTTGGTGGGAACAGGTCCCTGGGCCTCTGGCCCTGCTCCTCCCAGCTGAGGAAGTCTATCAGCAATGCCTTCTGGTGTCAGCTGGGAAAGACAGACCTCAGTTCAACAAGCCGCCCTGCAACCTCTGATGAAGGCATTGTGAATTAAAGGAATGTGTCCATCCTGAACTCCATCAGAACATAGAATGCCCTTCTTCCTGTGTTTGAGGCTCTGCATGAGTCAAAGGCTAAGAGAGGAGAAACAGAGGTGTCTGGGCTGATAGCATGCCTACACCTTGGCCATCCACACCTTCCCTTTAATGTCTTAGAAAGTATGCACGATGCATAGAATGTATGAGCAGATCATCAGAGGTTATCAACTGGATATTCGTATCCCCCAAATTCATATGTTGAAATATGATCCTCAATATGATAGTATTTGGAGGTGGGCCCGTGGGGGGGGGTGTCGTGGGTCATGGGAATGGAGCCCTCATGAATGAGATCAGTGCTCTTAAGAGGCCAGAGAGCTAGCTTGCCCTTGTCCCTTGATATGAGGACACAGCAGTAATGATGGCTATCAACCAGGAAGAGGGCTCTCACCAAGAACTTGCCCTGCTGGGCATCCTGATCTTGGACTTCCAACTTCTAGCACTGTGAGAAACCAATGTTTATTGTTTAAAGCACCCAGTTAATGGTATTTTGTTATTGCAGCCACGCTAACTCATAGTGTGGTTCTAAAAGGCAAGGGGAAGTGTCCCTTGGTCATTTTTGGAACTGTATCCTCATGGCAGGATCCTTGCACTTCTAGGGGAATCATGCCTGGCAGGTCCAACTTGTCCCTTGCTTGTGGCTTTCTTGGCGACTTCTTGCTTTGTAAGTTGCCAAACATGTTGCTCAGTGCTCCTGAACAGATGAGGTAGCAAGGGTGGCGTGGGCGTCAGGGGCCAGGCCATCTCTACACTCTTCCCACACAAGAGACTAGAAATAAGCAGTCTGGTTCCCTCAGGCTGGGACTGAGCTGGCATAACATCCTCGTCACACTCAGGAGGTGCCCGAGCCTCCTCCCCGCAGGGGGAGCCTCTTGGGGTGTCTTCTTTTTTTCTCCTGCCTGATCCTCTTCCTACTGTTTCTCCTCATCTTATACCTTCCCAGCTTGTAGTGGGTCAGATTCACAGTGGATTGGATGCACTTTCAGGCTGAAACCTATCTGACATCATTGCCTGGGCACTCCTGGCTTACCAATGGTTGGTACTCAGTCATAAAATAGAGAACTAATTTCAAATTCTAAGTGCAGTTATGCAGATTGGGTGCTAGTATCATAATGCCTTAAGACTGCTAAACATGGAGGACCTTAAGACCAGTAAGCACTCAGTTGCAATTGGTATGATTAAAACCCCCTCATGGGAAGTTCCTAGATGATCATTTCCCTGCATGAAGCCCTTAATAGCTCCTTGTATACTCAGGAAAAATTCAGACAATGCCCTTCATGAGCATCCCCTGTTATGCCTCTGGTTTTAGGCCCACCCCGCCAACTCTATACTCACACGTGAACTACATAAAACACAAAACTCGCTGTTTGCTCTTGCCTCAGGGCCTTTACAGTGCTGTTTCCTAAATCTAAATCACCTCTTTCTGCTCTACCTAGAGAGCTCCAACTCCTTCTTCAGATCTCAGTCAAGACGTCACTTCTTCCTGAAGGGGTCTCTAAAGGTGAGGTTGCTGCCCTGTGTTTACCTCACGGAAGGGCTACATCTCCCCTGTCCCCACCCAGGACCCCAAGCACCACAAGCACAGGGACTGGACTCAACATATCCACCAGTGCACTAGGAGCCCCGGGTACAGTGCCTGCCTCAGTACCCACCAAGGATATTCTTTGTAGAAAATAAATACTCAAGTGCCATCAGAGAGAGCACCACCTTCAAAGTAGAAAAGATAATCAGTGATCTGTCTTACCAAATTCACTCATGTCATCTACCAAAATAATTTCTTCAAGTAAACTGTTTGGAGTGAGATTCACAACACTGAACATTGTCCGAAACAAGGCATTGAATTCTTCATTATGGAAGCAGATGATGACACTGGCAGTGGGTAGGTGGGTTGAGTAGTGGTTTTGAAGACACCTGCAGGCATGAATGACAGGGAGAAAGTGACCCATCTTAAAGCCTGGGCTGTTTGGAGTCTCAGTCAAACACCTGTCCTTAGTTCATCTTTTTTCCCCTCTTTATTCCTTCAACTGATGATTGTGATAACAACATGACAGGACATCTAAAAATACAAAAATTAAGACACAAAGATTTCTTTCACATGTTGTGATACCGGAATCGTTTCCCGCTCCTCACCACCAGTAACAGTTGCTCTTTTCCTGAGACTTTCTTTGGTAATCTTAGTTATATTTTAAACATAGTATAAACACAAATTCTATTTATATTTTAGTGCCTGTTATAAAAATGAATTATTAGAGTCATACACATGGAAAAGTTCACATTAACTTTATTGTACTACCTTTGAAGAAAATCTATTATATTTACGGTGTCTGTTACAATACCAAAACACAGTGGGTGTGGTAGAATTGGATTTCTTCCAGGTCCTTTTTTTTCTCTTTTTCTTTCTTGTTTTTCTTTTCTTTTTTTTTTGAGACAGTTACACTCTGTCACAGGCTAGAGTACAATGGCATCATCATAGCTCACTAAGACATTAAACTTCTGGGTTTAAGCAGTCCTCCGGCCTTGGCCTGGGATTACAGGTGTGAGCCATCATGCTTCCCTGCACCCTCCCCTCACCCGCCTCTTCCAAGGACTTGACAAAAAAAAGAAAAAATTTCTTTTTGTGCACATGAGGGAAGAAATAGAGGCTGAATTCTAGTAACATTAGTTATTAACTATTAATTATAGTTTAAATTGCTATATTATTTGATTGTATTTGAAAATATTTTAGTTGTGAATTTCAGAAACCTTTGTGAGCTAACTTAAAAAAAAAAAGGGGAGATAAATTGTAAGATGACTTAAACGTCTCACAGGACTAGTTACAGAAATGCAGCTGGGCTGGGCACAGATTAGAGAGGCCAGAAATAAATCCATGAATTTATGGTCAATTGGTTTTAATTTTTTTTCAGAGACAGAGTTTCACTTTATTGCCCTGGGTAGAGTGCTGTGGTGTCACAGCTCACAGCAACCTCCAACTTCTGGGTTTTAGGCGATTCTCTTGCCTCTTGCCTCAGCCTCCCAAGTAGCTGGGACTACAGGCACCCGCCACAAAACCCGGCTATTTTTTTGTTGCAGTTTGGCCAGGGCTGGGTTTGAACCAGCCACCCTCGGTATATGGGGCTGGCACCCTACTCACTGAGCCACAGGTGCTGACCCAGTCAATTGATTTTTGATGTCAAGGACATACTGTGGGGGAAATGCCAGTCTCTTCAATAAACGGTATGCTGAAAACTGGATATCCACATGCATCAGAATAAAATTAGACCCTTATCTCACACCATATACAAAAACCAGCTCAAAGTGGATTAAAAACTAAAAAATAACACTTAAAACTATTAGAAGAACACAGAGGGGGAACAACTCCATAACACTGATCTGGGCAAATTCAGATTTGAGCCCAAAAGCACAGGCAACAAAAGCAAAAATGGATAAGTGAGATTATATCAAATTAAAAAGCTTTTATACAGCAAAGGAAATAATCAACAGAGTGAAGAGACAATCTACAGAATGGGAGAAAATATTTGCAAACCACACCTCTGATAAAAGATTAATACCCAAAATATATAAGGAACTCAACAATTCAATAAGAAAACAACCTGATTGAACAGTCAGCAAAGGACCTGAGCAGACATCTCTCAAAAGAAGACACGGAAATGGCCAATAAGTGTGTCAAAAGATGGCCAACATCACTAATCATCAGGACATGCCAATTAAAACAAAGAGCTATCACCTCACACCTGTTAGGATGGTTAGTATCAAGATAACAAGCATTGTCTAGTATTGTGGAGAAAGGGGAATCCTTGCACAGTTGTTAGAAAGATAACTTAAAACAGCCATTTTGAAAAACAGTCTGACCCAGAGTCCCACTTTTGGCATCCACCCAGAGGATATGGACTCATGCGGGAGAGACACCTGCACGCCCCTGCTCACTGCAGCGTTTTCACAATAGCTAAGACGTGGAATCAGTCTAAGTATCCACCAATGGCTGACTGGATAAAGAAAATGTAGTATTTGTCCACAATGAAATACTATTCAGCCTTAAAAAGGAAGGAAATCTTGTCATTTGCAACAACATGGGTGAAACTAACATTATATTAAATGAAATAAGCCAGGCACAGAGAGTTGAATGTCACATGATCTTGCTCACATGCAGAACCTAAAATAATACATTATACACTTGAAAATTATAAAGGGAGTAGATTTGAAGTATTCTTACCACAAAAACATTAAGTATGTGAGGACTTACATGTGTTCATTAGCTCAATTTAGCCGTTCCACAACATATACATATGTTAAAACATCATGTTGTATATCATAAATATACACAATTTTAATTTCTGATTAAAAATACAAACTAAGGCTCAGTGTCTGTGGCTCAAGTGGCTAAGGCACCAGCCACATACACCTAAGGTGGAAGGTTCGGATCCAGCCTGGGCCCGCCAAACAACAATGATGGCTGCAACCAAAAAATAGCCAGTCATTGTGGCAGGCGCCTGTGGTCCTAGCTACTTGGGAGGCTGAGGCAGGAGACTTGCTTGAGCCCAGGAGTT
>NW_003852448.1:6994256-7001673 GCF_000181295.1 Otolemur garnettii
GGCGCCTTAGCCGGTTGAGCTATAGGCGCCGAGCCACAAATTAAAATACCCAAGTCTACTTCCCTTTTTGAACAAATATTTCTAAACTTTTTGTTTTTCCTAACAAATAATCACATGTTGTAGAGAGTGGAAACAAAGGCAGTCAAACTATGTCAGAAAATGAGATTTACAGGGAAGAAATGGTGGTACAGAGAGAAATTCGTAACCTAAAGGATCAAAAATAGACTTTCCTTTGTGGCAGTTAAATATTCAGTTGAGTAAAACATTATCCTCTAAGTGATTATTATTTAACATTATCCTCATATCGTGCTCTGTGGTTTGAGCAAATTTAAATTATTTTCATTTTATCGTGATCCAGATGGATTGTGTGTAATTATGTACAATCCCTACACCTTGAGTGTGCTATATCGTAAGTGCTATTTGTGGGTTTAAATGTTTGTGTTACACACAAATTGCAAAAAAGCAAAGTGGCCTCACTTTCTCCTGTTTCCCAGAACTTGACCTTTGCCTGTTTTTCTGGAAGATGTCCATATTCCCTAAGTACTTCTCATTTGAAGAATGAGAACACCATCACTTTTTTACCTGGAAACAATCAGAACCTAAAAGATGTTGAAAAGGCATAAAAGTTACAACCTGAATGAACCTTGAGGACCCTATGCTGAAGGTGAAGTAAGCCAGTCTCAAAAAAGACAAATATCGCAAAATTCTACCTACATGAGGTCAGATTCATAGAGACACAAGTGGTTGCCAGGGGCCGGGAGGAGGTGAGAATGGGAAGTTGTTAATGGATGTAGCGTTTCTGCTTGGGACAATAAAAAAGTTCTGGAGATGGATGGTGCTAATGGGTATGTAACAATGTGAATGTACTTAATACCACTACATTGCAGGTTTAAAATGGTTACACTGGTAACTTTTATGTTATATGTATTTTACCACATATTTTAAAAAATGTATTAACACAAAGGATTAAAGGAACAATTTCAGAATAGCGGAATTTGAAGAAAAAATAGGTATCTGTCCGAGGCATTTTATTTCAGGAATGAATCCCCTTTGGCTAAAAGCCTTTTTTGGTGACTTATTAAAAAGATCTGGGGATGACTCAATTCTTGGAAACCTCTAGAACACACTCTCCGTCAGTGGAGAAGATATTCTCTACACTATCAGTGCTAGAATCTTGAAATAGAATCTTGACATTAGCTGACTTCAAACTCTAACAATAAGGTTCTATATTATAAGACTCTTAATATGCTAAAATTAAAATTGCTAGTAACTGGCTTTTAAATATATCAGAAAACTAGCTGGGTGTGATGGTGGGTACCTGTAGTCCCAGCTACTCAGGAGGCAAGAGGATCTCTCGAGCCCAAGAGTTTGAGGTGGCTGTGAGCTATGATGCCATGGCACTCTACCCAGGGTGACAGAGTGAGACTGTCTCAAAAAATAAAAATTAGACTTGGCGCCCATAGAACATTGGTTACAGCACCAGCCACATACACCGAGGGTGGCGGGTTTGGACCCAGCCTGGGCCAGCTAACCAACAGCTAAATAACTGCAACAAAAAAATAGCTGGGCATTGCGGCGGGCACCTGTAGTCCCAGCTACTTGGGAGGCTGAGGCAAGAGAATCACTTAAGCCCAAGAGTTTGAGGTTGCCATGAGCTGTGACGCCACGGCACTCTACCGAGGGCAACATAGTAAGACTGTCTCAAAAAAATAAAAATTAAAAATATATATACATATATATAAAGGAACATACATTTTATGCCTTGTATCAGGTACCTCTCTCTTAAAGCCCACATTTGTACTGGTTATGGTATTAAATCCATATTTTGAAAGTCCATCAAGAAGTTTTGGGTCCGAATAGTTAATATTCTCCCCTGGAAGAAAAAATAGAGTCATGTAAGTAAAGGCTTCCTGCTGTCACTCTGATGCAGGGGGACAAGAGCAGCACTGTCCTGAATTCACACCGTTTATAATGAGCCAGAGTCATTTTCTCCAATCTAAACTACCCCCAGATGACAAGGCTAAAGGTGGGAACATAGAGTATATACACAAATTAAAGCAGATTCTTTAGCAGAGTATGAGTAGCCAGCTACTTGATCATTAAGTCTTCTGTGGAGGAAGCTGGGCTTCCTTGGGTCCATCATGATTCAGAAGAGTCGAGTGAAACTGTAGCAACAGAATGATCCAGGGAAGGTGGAAGAATGAGAGCTGAAGCTCCTCTCCCGAAATTCCATTATCGAGAATAAAACAACAGGGGACAACCCAAATCAGTCATAATGATAAAGTTTGGGTAAATTCACTATTAGATGAAAACTTAGATAAAAACTTTTAAATGGGAATAAAAAACAAAAGGGACTTATAAAAGACAAACAAGGCTTGGCGCCCGAAACACATTGGTTAGGGGACCAGCCACGTACACCAAGGCTGGAAGGTTTAAGCCTGGCCCAGGCCAGCTAACTTACAATGACAACTGCAAAAAATGGCCAGACATTGTGGCAGGTGCCTATAGTCCCAGCTGCTTGGGAGGCTGAGGCAGAATCGCTTAAGCCCAAGAGTTTGAGGTTGATGTGAGCTGTGATGCCACAGCACTCTACCAAGGACAACATAGTGAAAATTCTGTTTCAAAAAGAAAAAAAAAACCACAAACAAAATAAACTAAAATGGTTAAAAGCAAAAGAATGATTAAAAAAATATATAGGAATCAAAATATCTTTTTAAGAAGTATATAATTCACTGGAAGGAACATAAAATCGTTTTATACTGAGCTGTAAGTCAGAAGAGAGACTTAATAGTCATGAGCTTGAACTTTGTGACATCAGAGAACTGCAACTCAGAGCTCCAGCTGTGCCATTGGTTAGTGTGCGGTACTCACATAAAAAGCTACAACTAAACAGTTAAAGAAAAATGCTTAGAAATATCAACATGAACCCTCATAAATAAGAGTAACAGAATATTTTATGAACTTGGAATCAGAAAAAAAGAATTTGAATGATGTCATTAGTACTTGTCTTATAGGGAATAAATTTTCTTTTCCAATGCCCACGGAGTGCTTACCACTCAAGTTCTCAGAGGTCGGGCACAGTGTCTCACTCCTGTTATCCTAGCATTCTGGGAGGCTGAAGTGGGAAGATCACTTGAACTCAGGAGTTCAGGCCAGCCTGAGCAAAAATGAGACCCTATCTCTACTAAAAAATAAAAAAATTAGCTGGGTGTGGTGGTAGGTGCCTGTAGTCCCAGCTACTCAGGAGTCTGGATCATGAACCCAGGAGTTTGGAGTTGCTGTGATCTAGGCTGAGGCCAGAGCATTGTAGTTGGGGCAACAGAGTGAGAGTCTATCTTAAAAGAAAAGAAAAGAAAAAATGGATATATGTGAAGGGGGTTCTGGTCAAGATGGAGCAGCCCATTCCTTCCAGATTTGCTTCCCTACAACTTAAAATGAAGCATAAGAGGGCTCTCAGAGATGCTGGTCGACTAAGGGCCCAGGGTATGGGCTCCCCAGGTTTTCTTATGGCCTCCCATAACGCCCAGACATGGGCTGTGGAAGCTTCTAACTGGACATCACAGTAGGCACAGACAAAAAAGCTCCAAGATAAGTCTACTCTGCCTTGCAGAGCGGGAGAAAGGATTACCTACCAACAGGAATCATTGGCAATCCTTATCCTGGTCCAGCCAACACCACTGTAGCTGAGCAGACCCTAATCTTTCACTGAGCAGAAGCAGGCATGTACTCAGGTGGTGGTGGTGGCTCAGCAGAGCGTTCCTCTTCCACTGCCCTCCCTGGTGGAAATAGGTGATGCTCTGATTCTCAAGTTAGTGTCAGCAGCATGGCGAGCCTCCAGCCCCGCTTGGCAGCAATTAGAATGAATGAGGTGGTGCAAGGTAGGGCTCATCAGCACTCCACACTCTCCAAGCCCTTAGTGTGGGCAGAGCTCAGTGGGGAAATGAGCCTCCACCCTAGCCCCAGCCCCCACCTAGCAGCAACAAGACAGAAACAGGTGGTGTGAGTCAAGAGAGTTGACATTTCTCTTCTCTCCTTCCCCGGTGCCAGTAAGGCCCAGTGGGGAGCTGAGCCTCTACTATTTGGCATCAGTGAGGGAAAACCACGGGATGGGAGGTAGGACTGTTGACATTCTGCTTCTCTATCTTGCCCTTGGTGTCAGCAGGGCCCAGCAGAGAGTTGAACTCTGAGACAACAATGTCATACAAGTCAGTGCCCCATTTCACCAGGACAGCGTCAGTGGAGCCACAGGGTGACTTCTACTCCATCCGTCGGCAATGCCACAATGGACTGGGTGGCATTCTCGGCCTAGAAGGAGGTTGGACGTACACACGCACCTTGTCCTTCTGTTGCCTCTCATCGGGGAGATAATTACTAAAAAGGAAGCTTAAATAGTATCTGAAGTCTCACAAAGTCCAAAAGGTTCAGGATACAATAAAAAACAATTATTTGTTATACCAAGAACCAGGAAGATTGCAAATCAGATGAGAAGACAATCAACAAATTCCAACGCTGAGATAAATCAGAGGTTGGAGTCATGTGATTAGGATGTTAAAGCAGCTATCGCAAAGATGCTTAAAACAAATTGAAAAAAATCTCAGCAAAGAAATAGAAATTATGTAAAAAAGAATCAGATGAAAGTTATAAATGGAATAATAATATTCCATTATTAACTAATCTAAATAAACTAAATTGGATCAGCTTCATATTAGAACGGTGGTGACAAACGGTAGAATCAGTGAGCTTAGGGACAGATCAGCAGAATTCATCCAATCTGAACAACAGAGAGAAAATACAGTGAAGAAAATGAAGAGAGTTCCAGGGAACTGTGGGATAATGAGTAATAAATTCCTATGACAGGAGTATAGGAGGAAAGGGGAAAAATAGGATTGAAAAAAGCACAAATAAGAAATAATGCCTGAAATGCCCTCAATTTGGAGAAAGATGGAAATCTACAGTGTTAAGAGGCTGAGAAATCCTCAAATGGAATAAACTGAAGAAATTCATGTCAAGATGCATTATAATTCAACTTCTGAAAACTGAAGACCAAGAAAAACTCATGTAAGCAACCAGAGAGGAATAACATGATATCTGCAGAGGGACCCCAAGCTGAATGACCAGGGATCTCTTCCCTGAAACCACGGAAGAGGGAAAGAAGTTACAAAACATTCTCAAGTCCAGTCAGAAGAGAACTGCCAACAGCAAATTCTATATCCAGCAAAAACACCCTTCAGGGATTACAGGAAAATAAAGACACTTTTATTTTATTATTATTATTTTGAGACAGAGCCTTAAGCTGTTGCCCTTGGTAGAGTGCTGTGGCATCACAGCTGACAGCAATCTCCAACTCCTGGGCTCAAGTGATTCTCCTGCCTCTGCCTCCCAAGTAGCTGGGACTACAGGCACCTGCCACAGAGCCTGGCTATTTTTTGTTTGCAGCTGTCATTGTTGTTTGGCGGGTATGGGCTGTATTCAAACCTGAACCCACCAGCTCAGGTGTATGTGGCTGGTGCCATAGCTGCTTGAGCCACAGGCACCAAACCTAAAGATACTTTTATTTTTTATTTTTATTTTTTGAGACAGAGCCTCAAGCTGTCGCCTTGGGTAGAGTGCTGTGGCATCACACAGCTCACCACAATCTCCAACTCCTGGGCTCAAGCAAATCTCCTGCCTCCACCTCCCAAGTAGGTGGGACCACAGGCGCCCACCATGGAGTCTGGCTATTTTTTGTTTGCAGCCATCATGGTTGTTTGGCGGGCCCAGGCTGGATTTGATCCCGCCAGCTCAGGTGTACGTGGCTGGCACTTTAGCCGCTTGAGCCACAGGGGCCAAGCCTAAAGATACTTTTAGATGAAAAAAATGTCAATACTTTGTGAATAGCAAACCTATCCTTAAAGAGTAAGAAAAGGAAGTTCTCTAAACAGAAAGGAAATGACAACAGAAGCCTTGGAACTTCACAGAGGGAAAAAAGAATATCCAAATGAGTAAAAAATAGGAGTAAATAGAGACTAACCTTCTCGTAAGATTCTTAAGTCTTACTTGGTAGTTGAAGCAAATATTCTAACATCATCTGATGTGGTAATATAGAGAGAGGAAATACTAAAGATAATCATATTTTAAAATTGGGGAGGTTCAGGTGGCACCTGTGGCTCAAAGGAGTAGGGCACAGGCCCTATATGCCGGAGGTGGCGGGTTCAAACCCAGCCCCGGCCAAAAACTGCAAATAAATAAATAAAGGAAAAAAAATTGGGGAGGTTCAGGGACTTTACTTTTTACTCTTCAAGTGTCAAAACATCAACATAAGGAGACTAAAAAGTATAATGTGTAATGCATACCCAGAACAACTGCTAATAAAACTACACAAAACAATATATTCAAAAATACCACAAATAAATCAAGATGGAATTCTGGCAACTAAGTAATGCACAGGAAGGTAAGAAACAGAGAAATGAGAGAGAAGAAAGATACAAATCCCTCTCAAATAATCAAATAGTCAACTTAAGCCCTAACATATGAGTTAAATGCAAATGACCTAAATACCAATTAAAGACGTAGAATAGCTGAGGGAAGAAATATAATCCAACAATATGCTGCCTATAGGAAATTCACTTCACACTCTGGGAGGCCAAGACAGGTGGATTGCCTGAGTTCAGGAGTTCAAAACCAGCCTGAGCAAGAGTGAGACTCCCGTCTCTAAAAAAAAATAGCCGGGTGTTGTGGCAGGCGCCTGTAGTCCCAGCTACTAAGGAGGCTAAGGCAAGAGGATCACTTGAACCCAGGAGTTTGAAGTTGCTGTAAGCTGTGAAGCCACAGCAGTCTACCCAGAGTGACAGAGACCTTGTCTTCTCTCCCCCCCAAGAAAAAGAATAAAAGAAAGAAAGAAAAGAAAAAGAAACTCACTTCAATGCAACATAGGTAGATTGAAAGTGAGAGGTTGGAAACATCTATCAAAAAAGCAGGAGAGGTTACATTAATAACATAAAACAGACTTCAGAGGAGATTACTAAAGACAGAGAGAGACATTACATAATGATAAGAGGCTCAATCCACTAGTGAGACATAATGGTCCTCCATGTAAATACACTTGACCCTGGGACAGCATGGATTTGAACTGCACAGGCTCACTCGTACTCTGAATTTCTTCTGCCTCTGCCACCACAGACAGCAAGACCAATCCCTCCTCTCCCCACACCTCTTCAGTCTACTCAGCGTGAAGATAACAAAGATGAAGACCTTCACGATGATCCACTTCCACTTAATGAGTAGAAATACGTTTGTTTCTTCCTTGTGATTTTCCTAGTAACATATTCTTTTCTCCAGCTTACTTTAAGGATTCAGCATATAGGCTCGGCGCCTGTGGCTTAAGCAGCTAAGGCGCCAGCCACATACACCTAAGGTGGCGGGTTCGAATCCCCAGCCC
>NW_003852448.1:7001835-7021925 GCF_000181295.1 Otolemur garnettii
AAAAAAAAAAGAATTCAGCATATAATACTACATATAACATGCAAAATATGTGTATCTGACTATTATTCTATTAGTAAGTTTTCTGGTCAACAGAAGGCTAGCAGTAGTAATGATTTGGGGGAGTCAAAAGTTATACATGGATTTTTGACTGTTTGGGGAGGTTGTTGCCCTTACCAGCCCATGCTGGTTAACAGTCAGCTGCACATCAGGCAACAGACCCTGAAAAAACATTAAGCAAAAATTGATAGAGTTGAAAGGCGAAACAGACAAATCCACAATTATAGTTGAGATTTTCAACCACCTATTCTCAGCAACTGATAGAACTACTAGCCAAAAAATCAGCAAGGATATAGAACTGAACAACACAATCAACCAACAGGATCTAATTGACATATAGAGAGAATGCTGTACCTGATAACAGCAGAATAGGAATATTTTTAAGCATTCATGGAACACTCACCAAGACAAATCGCATCCTGGATCATAAAATAAATCCCCAGAAATATAAAAGAATAAATCACTATGTACATTTTCTTACCATAATGGAATCAAACTGGATGTCAGTAAAAGGAAGATGTAAGAAAATTATCCAAACACTCAGAAATGAAACAACAAACTTTCAAATAATCCAAAGAGAAAGACTTAAAGGAAATGTGAAAATACAACCTGTCAAAACATGTGGGATGCACTTCAAATAATACTATGAAGATGTCAATTCTCCCCAAATTGATCTGTAGATTAAACGAATTTCATTCAAAGTACCAGCAGATTTTTTGGAGTGGGGAAAGGAGAGAAACTGAAAAGCTGTTTTGGAAGTTTATGTGGACAAGTAAAAGATCTAGAAATAACCAAAACAAGTTTTTAAAAGAACCAGAAGAGAGTTCAGAAATAGATCTCCACAAAAATGGTCAACTGATTCTTGACAAAGGTGCCAAGGTGGGGATAGGAGAATTTTTTAACAAATGGTGGTAGATGAACTGGATAGCCACATATCTAATTTTTAAAATTTTTTGATGAAAAAAGCAATTTTTGCTCAGGTTGGAGTATAGAGGTCTGGTCGTAGCTCACTGCAGCTTTTATATAAATATACCTGGGCTCAACCAATCCTCCTACCTCAGGCTTCTGAGTAGCTGGAACTATTGATATGCACCACTATCCCTGACTAATTTTTTTGGTTTTTGAAGAGGGGTCTTGCTATGTTGTCTAAACTGGTCTTGAACTCCTGGCCTTAAGCAGTCCTCCCACCCCAGCCTCCCAAAGTGCTGGGATTGCAGGTGTGAGCCATTGCACCCAGCCTCCACATACTTTAAAATTTCTCCCAAAAAAACAGAATGAAATCTTTGTGAACTTGGAGAGTAAGCTAAGTTTTCTTAGATAAAACATAATAAGCGTGACCATACAAGAAAATATGATGAATCGAATACCATCAAAATATAAAATTGCGCTTTTCAAATAACGGTCTTTAAAAGAGAATAAAAAGACAAACCACAGACTTGGGCAAAATATTTACAAGTCATTTGTCAAGGGACTTCAGTCCAGAATATATAAAGGAGCCTTAACAGTCTATAAGACAAACATCTCAATTTAAAAATCAGAGATTTGAGGGCAGTGCCTGTGGCTCAGTGAATAGGGTGCTGGTCCCATATACCATGGGGGGGGCGGGTTTAAACCCAGCCCTGGCCAAACTGCAACAAAAAATAGCTGGACGTTGTGATGGGTGCTTGTAGTCCCAGCTAATTGGGAGGCTGAGGCAAGAGAATTGCCTAAGCTCAAAGCTAGAGGTTGCTGTGAGCTGTGACACCACAGCACCCTACCAAGGGTGACAAAGTGAGACACTGTCTCTAAAAAAAAAAGGAGATTTGAAGAGATACTTCACATAAGAAGAAGTGTGATGTCCATTCAGCACACAATGGTTAGTTCTCCGAGAAATACAAGACCACAATGATAGGCCAGGTGTGGTGGCTCACACCTGTAATCCTAACATTCTGGGAGGCCAAGGCAGGGAGATTGCCTGAGCTCATGTGTTCAACATTAGCCTGAGCCAGAGTGAGATTTCATCTCTAAAAAAAAAAAAAAAAAATAGCCAGGTATTGTAGCGAGTGCCTGTAGTACCAGCTACATGGGAGGCTGAGATAAGAGAATCACTTGAGCCCAAGAGTTTGAGGTTGCTGTGAGCTGTGACATACAGCACTCTACCAAGGAAAACAAAGTGAGACTCTATCTTGGAAAAAAAATTAAAAAGACTACAATGATACTATTACTCATCTATTGGAATACCTAAAATTAAAACATTGGACCATGTCAAGTGTTTGCATCTGGAGAAAACAGAATTCTCATAAAACTCACAAAATGGCACAGGGATCTTGGAAAACAGTTTGGCATTTTCTTTAAGTCATGTATACACCATAGGAAGTCATTCCACACTTCAGTATTTAAGAGAAACAACAAAGACTCACATACCAATATTCACAGAAGCAGTGTTTGGAACAGCCAAGAGCTAGAAACAGCCCAAACACTTATCAACAGATGAATTGATAAATTGTGGTCTATTCCTACAGTGGAATATGCCACTCAACAATCAGAGAACCACTGCTACATGTAGCAACATGAGTCTCAAAGTCAATGTACTGATTGAAAAAGGCCAGACAAAAAATTGTATTTATACAATTGTATTTATGCTTTTTGTGATTCCACTGATATAAAATTCTACACGTACTTATCAAGAGTGAAACTTTCATAGCAATATAAAATATAAAGAACAAAGGATAATATTCCAAGATATAATTTTTCTATGTGCATATTTTAAAAAGCAATTGTAAAATCAATTCTCCAGAGAAAAAGTTTAGAGTTTAAAGGCCAAGGCTGGGTGCGGTGGCTCATGGCTGTAATCCTAGCACTCTAGGAGGCCAAGGCAGGTAGATTACAGGTGGATTGCTCATAAGTCCTAGACCAGCCTGAGCAAAAGCAAGATCCAGTTTCTACTAACAACAGAAAAACTTAGGCAAGAAGATCACTTGAGCCCAAAAGTTGGAGGTTGCTGTGAGCTATGACACCATAGTACTCTACCCAGGATGACAATTGAGACTTTTAAAAAAAAAAAAAGAAAGAAAAGGCCAGGTGTGGTGGCTCAGGCCTGTAATCCTAATACTCTGGGAGGCCAGGCAGGTGGATTGCCTGAGCTCACAGGTTTGAGACCAGCCTAAGCCAGAGCAAGATCCCAATCTCTAAAGATAGCCAGATGTTGTAGCAGGTGACTGTAGACCGTAGTCCCAGGTACTCAGGGAGGCTGAGGCCAGAGAACTGCTTGAGCCCAGGAGTTTGATCTTGCTGTAAGCTATGATGCCAGGGCACTCTACTGAGGGCAACAAAGTGAGATTCTGTCTCAAAGAAAAAAATAAAGAAAAATTAAAAAAGAATGTAAAGGCCAGTATTTATTTTCAAAAAGATTTTTTAAAAGTCTTATCAAGTTGTCAGAACTAAAAAAACTGTTTCCAAGCCAAAGATCAAGTTTAGGCTCGGTGCCTGTGGCTCAAGTGGCTAACGCCAGCCAAGTACACCTAAGGTGGCAGGTTCGATTCCAGCCCGGGCCCACCAAACAACAATTACGGCTGCAACCAAAAAATAGCCAGGTGTTGTGGCGGGCGCCTATGATCCCACCTACTTGGGAGGCTGAGTCAGAAGACTTGCTTGAGCCCAGGAGTTGGAGTTGCTGTGAGCTGTGATGCCACGGTACTCTACCCAGGGGGACAGCAGGAGGCTCCTGTCTCAAAAAAAAAAAAAATGGAGACAAAGATCAAGTTTAAAAAAAAAAATCACAAGATATGCAAAAACAAAACATTTTTGTTTCTGAGATTTTGTTGGGGGGAATGACGGAGATTATAAATCTGCACAGTATCTCCTCCAGGTCCCGTGGCCTCTGTATTCTCTCTGCTCTGTGCTCAGCTGGTTTACTGTGCGCCTGGTTTACTTCAGGCCGTCATTACTTCTCTTATCTGGACCATTGAGGCGAGAGCCTGCGCAGAGTCTCTATCTTGTAGGGAGCGCAGAGTACATGGGGCATGTGAATTTGAAGACAAGCGAGAATTCTTAAATATGGTGTATTTATAGTCATCAAAAGAAAGAACGATCAGCTAGTTTAATTCCTTGGAGATGAAACAATTTCTAAACTCAAGTGGTTTGTGTAGAACTGATAAACTTCAAGTGATGACAAAAGGTAACACAGAGAGTTGTGAGCAGAGATCTCCTGAGCAGAAAGCATCGGCAGGTGAAGAAAGGACACAGGTGTCAGTTCTCTACACGGAGGCCCTGCGAGGCGCCAGGGAGTGAGCATGACAGGGTCCCTGCATCCCCTTTACTAGTAGGCACAGACGTACACATTACAACGTGTGACGGCATCCGGAGTTGGCAGAGGGAACAGCAAAAGGCGTTCTCTCCTTTACCACTGGTGAAAGAGTAAACTGGTTACATCCATGGAGGGTAATTTAGCAGTTTCTACTAAAATTTTAAAAAATGTGCCAGAGCATCATAGCTTAGCACTCCTTTTTCTAATTTGTTCTGCATAAATATAGCATTAAATGTGGTTTCTCTGCATGAGTATATACTATTAAGGAAGTTTGCTGCATCAGCTTGCAACTATAAGAAAACAGGAAACAACCTAAATGTCCATCAGTAGGGGAAAGAGTTAAATAAAATCTGATGTATCCACACCCTACAGCTACTAAAGATTGAGGGAGACCTGCACATATTTAGCTAAAGAGATTATTATTACATAATATTAAAACAAATTGCATGTAAAGTCATAGAGGAAACTTGCTATACACCCAACTGTTAGGCATTTACCTCTCTGGGGTAAGGAAGGAATGTCTCATCCACATACATGTATATGCAGACATACATGTGTATGCATTCAAGTGCTAAAGATGAGGGCTGATTTTCCCTTTTTTGTTGTTTTTTTAAGTATTTGTCTAAAAGCCTTATAAATGAATGATATCCAAGGCTATTGAACATGTGTCTAAGACAGAGACAGAAAGCCGGCATCCTTGAACACTATGACCAGCCACTGACTACAGCTGTAGTTTCTGCAGAGCTCTGTTCCAGGCAGGGACTGCTCCTACCTGGAGCCTCAGTTCAAACCTGGTGTGGCCTCTGGTGCCTGGACGATCTCATGCCATCCCAAGACTTGTTTCAATTGGTGAAGAAGTGAGCTCCACTGTTCATCTGGGGGGCTCATCACTGGTGTCCTATTTCATTACTTTCTGTCACCACCTGAGTGGTAGAATTAGGGTGTGACCTCAGGGAAAGGGGCGGAGGCTCTCATGTGTCACAGGCTCAAGTCTGGGGTGGGGTTCCTGCTCCTTGAGGAGGAAAGCCACACAGGGTGATCCACACAGGGTGATCCACACAGGGTGGGCCAGTTTCTTGAGGCCTTAAGGTCTCCATCGTTCTTTGGGTTGATTTGTTAAACTAGGTCTTCACGTGTGTGAACATGGGACAAAAATCTTACAAACATAACAAAGAGTGAAAAGAGCAAGTTCCAAAAAGATACGTAACAGCAGAATATCTACAACTATATTACGAGTGCCTAACACCGTGTTTTGCTTAGGGATTATACACAGATGAAGTGGAAGAGACCTGCGTGAGAAAGAAACTTGTCAATTCATGTTAACCGTGAGCTCTGAGGTTGGAAGGAGGGGAAGGAAGGAAGGGGGCAAAGGTTTTACTGTACCTATTAAAATTGATTTCTCTGAAAACAAAGCTATCTGAGGCAAATACAGTAAGCTATATGACAATGTTAAATGGAAGTGGTAAGCGCATGCATGCTGGCTTTATTTTCTGTTTCATAATTTGAAAACTAAATTGCTCTGCAAAGGACATCCTCTTAACTCTTCCAAATTTTAAATTTGTGGTATATTTTCCCTCTAAAATGGCTAACAGAGAAAATGGAAATACTTACCTAACACAGTAAATGTTTGCAGTTTTTCAGGTTTATTTTTGACTACCACATGGGCTTTTGACGGTGGCTGTGGGTCCTGGGTGATTGGCTGCTGCTCACTTTGTTCCAGATACCAAGCTGACGAAAGCTCCTGGCTCGTCTTCTCCAAGTAGTGCGTGTGGATACGGTGCAAATACAAGAAAAACAGAGTTGTCCACATCCCAAATGTCAAGGACCCATACAATAAACATCGAATTATGACATTTCTCCTTGTAAGCTTAGTGTTATCCATGGTCCATTTTTCTATTTCCTAAAGAAATGTTTAAGAGAAGCAGTATTAGATGTTCCAATAGTTTGTAGATCACCTACTTGTCTCAGATTCAGTGTTCAGTGTTTTAAAGACAGACATCAGTCCTTGTCATATACATAAAGTGCATCTTTGTTTGTATTAGCACAAGTTTTTGTTAATTTGTAGTTTTCTTTTATGTTGTTTGTTTATTTTGAAGACAGGGCCTCTCTCTGTTGCCCAGACTAGAGTGCAGTGGCAGCATCATAACCCAGAGCAACCTCAAACTCCTGGCTTCACAGTGATCCCCCTGCCATAGCCCCATACGTAGCTGGGACTGCAGGCCCACATCACAACACCTGGCTAATTTTTCTATTTTTTGTAGAGTTAGGGTCTCACTGTGTTGCTGAGGCTGTTCTCTGACCTCAAACCATCCTCCTGCCTCAGCCTCCCAAAGTGCTAGGATTACAGGCATGAGCCATCATACCCCACCTAGCCCAAACTCTTAAAATTGACATTCATTAGATTACTTAACATCAAAATGTATAACATGTTTATGAAGAAGATACTGCCATATAATACCATTGACACATACCCCTGTGCGTACAGGATATAAGGTGAACAAAGGCTTACTCACCCTCAGTGCACACTCAGTCCATCCTGAAGTGACAGCAGGGGTCACTAAAAATCTGATTGGACACACATCAAGTTGTTAAAAAGGTACAAAACACAACATCTGGTGGCGCCTGTGGCTCAAAGGAGTAGGGCGCCAGCCCCATATGCCGGAGGTGGCAGGTTCAAACCCAGCCCCGGCCAAAAACTGCAAAACAAACAAACAAACAAACAAAACCCCCCACAATATCTCATGCTGGAGAGAAAGTGGCCAATGAAAACTGTGGTCCACATATACATCGGCATAATCAATTTAGCAGCATGTAGCTGTGGACATATACATTGCGTACACATACAGTGGGATGAAGCTGGTCCCTCCCCAGGGATCTATCCTAAGGAGACTCTCATTAGATATGACACTCACCTAAAGAAATGCATCATGAGATGTGTACAAGAATGTCTATTGAAGTAATGCTCATAGTAGTGAAAAACTAAATATAGTTTAAGGTTCCATCAACAGGAGAATTGATAAAATGAAGCTACTCGTTTATTAATGAAAATGGCTCAACTGGCAATACACATGTCACTATCATAAAATCTAAAATAACAACATGCAAAAAACCAAGTAGGGTACTATGTAAATGTGAGACCTGTGAGCAGCAGTACGATAGTTGATCGTTTATATTCTCATATGTAGCAAAGGCAAGGATAACTCTGTGGGAGTGACGTACACAGACTTACAACAGTGATTGCCTCCACGGGGAGGTGGTGGGGATGGGGAATAAAGGGCTCCTACTGCTTATTTTTTTATTTTTATATTTATTTTTTCAGACAGAGTCTCACTATGTCACCCTCAGTAGAGTGCTGTGGCATCACAGCTCACAGCAACCTCAAACTCTTGGGCTTAAGCGATTCTCTTGCCTTAGCCTCCCAAGTAGCTGGGACTACAGGCCCCCGCCACAATGCCTGGCTATGTTTTTGTTGTTGTTGTTGTAGTTGTCATTATTATTTAGCAGGCCCGGGCTGGCCAGCCCTGATGTATGTGGCTGGTGCCCTAACCACTGAGCTATGGGCACCGAGCCTACTGCTTATTCTTTAAAAAGCTCTGAAGAAAATAAGGAAGGCTGGCATGATGGCTCAGACCTGTTAGCCTAGCACTCTGGGAGGCCGAGGTGGGTAGATTGCTTGAGCGCTGGAATTCCAGACCAACGTGAGCCAGAATGAGACCCTTTCTCTAAAAACAGCTGGGAATTGTGCAGGGGGCCTGTAGTCACAGCTACTTTAAGGCTGAGACAAGGGTATCACTTGAGTCTAAGAGTCTGAGGATGCTGTGAGCTATGATGTCACAGCACACTACCCTGGGTGACAAAGTGAGACTTTGTCCCAAAAATAAAATAAGAAAAGAAAGAAAAAATGAAAAAGAAGGCAAAGAGATCTGGTTTGATAGAGCTGATGGATGTGACAGAGCATTTGGGACATTTTTCCTCCCGTTATGTTTGGAGTTATTCATAATTTATAGAAAAAAAAAAAAGGAAGGTATTGAGAGGCTTTCTTTAAAGATAACAGATTGAACATGTCATCTCCATCTTGACACAATAAATTAAAAATAAAGCTAAATTTTTTAACACATGCTTAGAAAACAGGAAGTTACTGGGCATGTGATGACACTTTGGAAAGACAGAGGAAGTCACGGCCCATAATGTACAGGGGGAGGACTCTACACTGGAAGTGACTCTGAGCCCAGAGCAGCTGAGCTCAAGGCTTCAGGGGACACGTGGCTTGGGAAAGGCCACACATCAGGGGTCGGAGCAGTCATCTCTCTTCACCCATCCCTGCATGGAGAAGTCCCATCTTCTCTGGAAAAATGGAACTACAGAGGAAAGCTTGGGGCTGAAATCAAGAGAGTTGATTAAAATGTCTGGATGTGTACTTGGGGGGCTGAGTCAGGGGGATCACTTGAGCTCAGATGTTCAAGGCTGCACTGAGCTGTGATGATGCCGCTGCCCCCCAACGTGGGGCAACAGAGTGAGACCCTATCTCTAAAAAAAAAAATGAGGGAAAAGGATCGGTGCCTATAGCTCAGTAGCTAGGGTGTCAGCCACATACACCAGAGCTGGCAGGTTCCAATTCAGCTTGGGCCTGCCAAACAACAATGACAACTACAACCAAAAAGTAGCCAGGTGCTGTGGCAGGCACCTGTAGTTCCAGCTACTCAAGAGGCTGAGGCAAGAGATTTGCTTGAGCCCAGGAGTTTGAAGTTGCTGTGAGCTATGATGCCACAGGACTCTACCCAGGGCAACAGCTTGAGACTCTGTCTCCAAAATAAATAAATAAATAAAAACAAGGGGAAAGTCTCAACGTGGAGTGTTTGGATCGCTCAGTTCTCTGTCTCTCCTCCCACACCAGATTCCACAGCTAGGTTGCTCTATCTGCATTGGGAGATAGAGAGAAGTCTCTACCCCGTCAAAATTTAATCAGTCTGGAGAGTGGAATGAAGATACTTTTAGATATGTAAAGAACTCAGAAAAATGACCCTCCAGGAATTATTTTTGAGAAAATACATGTGGACCATAAAGGCTAACAAAGCAAAAAGTGAATAAAGATGGTACAAACCCAGGGCAGGGAATCCAACCCTGGATGGGGCAGAGAAGTCCCCAGATCATAGCCGGAGAGCAGCTAGCCAGACCCTGTGACAGGGGCAGGTGGTAGAAAGAATGTCAGATTTGTATTAACAAAAAAAAGAGAAAAAAATCACATATTAGGAAAAAAAACCTAGAAAAATGGCGCTTATGTAAGAAAGAAATGACGTTGTGTAAAATAAATCAATCAAGAAATAGAAGTCTAAAAATATTATTTAAAATATGAAACTGTCATAAGAAATAAATTAAATTATCAAAAGCTACTGCTGTTAGGGAGCAGAGCTGGGCATTGGGGCAGGCTCTGGGTGGGGACCTGCTGACTTTCTCCTAAACAATATATTTTTATCCTTTATATGCATGCTTTATACTGCAAAACATTTTTCTCTGTTGCCCTCAGTAGAGTGCTATAACATCATAGCTCACAGCAACCTCCAACTCTTGGGCTTAAGCGATTCTTTTGCCTCAGCCTCCCAAGTAGCTGAGACTACAGGTGTCCGCCACAATGCCTGGCTATTTTTTGCTGCAGTTGCCACTGCTGCTTTTAGCTGGCCCGGGCTTGAACCTGCCACCCTCAGATATGGGGCCGGTGTCCTACCCACTGAGCCACAGGCACCGCCCTTTTTTAAAGGTTTTTTAAAGATCGTGTAACATCCACCTCTGTAGCTGGAAAAGGTGATCAATGAAATGAGTCTTTACCTCTCCAAGTCCCTTGGTCTAGGACCCCTGGGCCCTTCTAGCAAGAGAACTAATATAAATTCTTGTGTTACAAAGCAGAGCCCATCCTAGTTCTCTGGAATTTGCACCTCACCTCCCACCCCACTCCACATCCCCACAGAACACAGAAAATTGCTCCTACCGTGAGAGAGATCTAAGCAGCCTGTGACTGGGTATTCAACTCCATCTTCAGATGAAAATCATGCAATTATTTTCTTCACTAAAATTTGCTGAATTCACTTGCTAGAAAAACACAGAAGGAATATGTAAAACGTGCTTTGAGGATTTGTATGTAGAGGAAGTAAAATTTTAAGTGCACTTAAAGAGACCCAGGAGCTGACTAAATGCAGCTGGTAATCGCCAACACACACACCCAAATCCCAAACCAAATCTGGTGTTTAGACGTGCTTTAAAATGTGAGTCTTTAGAGCCAGGAAAACACGACCATACTTTAGATACTGTTACAACTAGTTTTTCTGTAAATAATTTGCATTTTTATTTTTATTTATTTATTTTGGAGACAGAGTCTCACTTTATTGTTCCCAGTAGAGTGCTGTGGCATCACAGCTCACAAGCAATCCTCTGGCCTCAGCCTCCCAGGTAGCTGGGACCCTAGGTGCCGCCAGTGCCCTGTTATTTTTAGAGATGGGGGTCTGGATCTTGCTCAGGCTCATCTAGAACTCCTGAGCTCAAGTGATCCGCCCGCCTCAGCCTCCCAGAGTGCTAGGATTACAGGCGAGAGCCACCGCACCTGGTTAATAAGCAGCATTTTAAAACCCTAGATTGCCTAGGATGATCTTAATAATGATCTTCACACAAGATCTATAACATTCTGACACTAAGGGCTTTTTATCTATTGTGTTTTTCTTTTTTTTCTCTCTTTTTGAGACAGTCTTGTTTGTTGCCCTTGGTAGGGTGCTATGGCGTCATAGCTCGCAGCAACTTCAAACTCTTGGGCTCAAGAGATTCTCTTGCCTCAGCCTCCCCAGTCGCTGGGACTACAGGCGCCTCCCACAACGCCCGGCTATTTTTTTTAGACATGAGGTATCAATCTGGCTCAGGTTGGTCTCAAACTCATGAGCTCAGGCAATCCACCCGCCTTGCCCTCTCAGAGTGCTAGGATTACAGGCGTGAGCCACAACACCAGGCCTTTATTGTGTTTTTCTGAATAAATAATACATTTACCTGGTATATGTTTTAAGAGCATAAAGATGTACATAATCAAACTTGGCCTGTTTTTAAAGAACTAAAGCCACTGCAGTGTCCAAAGCCACTGTTAAGGTGGCATAACCAGCCTGGTGCTGCTCTCCTTTTTAACAAACCCAGATAAATCTTCTCAGTCCTAATTCCCTGAGCTAACACCCCATCAGGAGTCAGTGATTTGATGCGCTGCTTCCACTGACTCCAGAGGGAAGCCCCCCATCACTGTGCCCACTTCTAGCACAGGGTGCTCACTCCACTTACCACTGAGATAATTGCGCAGGCTGCCTTGTGACTGATGTGTTTTCCAGGCAGGGTTATAGGTGAAATCAGGCAGGGGTCTATGGTGAATGAATTGAAAGGTGTAATTTTTTTCTGGACAGCAGAATTTGAGGTGCCTGGATGCTGAGAGAACACCTGACTGTACAAGGTGGCCCTGCCTACTTGGTAGTGTTGAAAACACTGCATCTGGCTGTTTCACAAAGCCCGATGACATCACACAGGGTGTCATGGGTCCTAGAGCCCCAGTCTGTGAGCTCCAACTGCCAGGCGAATCCAGGAGTTCCAAAGTTCAAAGGTCCTTTGAGAGAGACAAAATCTTACCTCACAGCTGGAGAAATAGGGACAGTCTCTTCTGAGGCAAGGTCAAAATCCAGGATGACTCCCTTCTCTAGCCTAGGCCTCACTTTCATCTCTTCCAAAACAAACTTAAGAAAAAGAACAGACTTTCAGAATAGCTCAAGAAATTTAAGGATGAGCCAGAGATTATTTGACTGCCTTTCACTCTATTACTGAATATTTATGTTAACACAGGAGTTCAGCCAAATGCTGCTGAATTTCCTTCTTTCTTAACATATCTGAGCAAAATTGACCCTCTTCTCTTTGAAGAGGTGATTTCATGTGTTTCCCAGAACAGATATCTTCTTCAGAGTCTGTGAGAGGAACAAGGTGGGTTGGGGCCCTTATAGAAACCTTTTGTGGGTGAACTAGATGGGTAATACTGACCTCCTGGGGCAGACACAGTGGGCAGTAATGATTCCCGATCAGATACAATGGGCAATAATACTGAACTCCGGGTGGGAAATGATGGCTCACAACTGTAATCCTAGCACTCCAGGAGGTTGAGGCAGGTGGATTGCCTGAGCTCACGAGTTCAAGACCAGCCCAAGCAAGAGCAAGACCCTGTTTCTAAAAATAGCTGGGTGTCTTGGCGGGCACCTGTAGTCCCAGCTACTAGGGAGGCTGAGGCAAAAGGATTGTTTTGAGCCCAAGAGTTTGAGGGTGCTGTGAGCTATGATGGTAAAGCACTCTACAGGGCAACGAAGTGAGAGTATCTCAAATCATCATCATCATCATCATCATCATCATCATCATCATCATCTCCTGGGGCAGATACAATGGAAAATAATGAATTCCTGGGGAAGATAAAATGAGCAATACTGACCTCCTGGGGCAGATACAATGGGCAATAATGAATTCCTGAGGGAGATAAAATGAGCAATACTGACCTCCTAGGGCAGATATAATAGGCAATACTGACCTCAAATGGGCAACAATGACCCTCTGGGTCAAATAAAATGGGCAGTAATGACCTCCTGGGGCAGATAATTGTATAATAATGACTTCCTGGGCCTCATAGAAGGGCAAAACTGACTTCTGGGGAAAATACAGTAATCGATGATGAACTCCCGGAGAATATACATTGGACAACAATGACCTACTGGGGCAGATACAATGAGCAGTAATGACCTCCCAGGGCAGATACATAGGTAGTAATGACCTCCTAGGGCAGATACAATGAGATATAATAATCATCCTTTCTCCAAAGAGGATATACAATAGGCAGTAATGACTTCTGGTGGGAGCTCATACAATGGGCAATAATGACCTTCTGGAGCAGATAGACTGACAAGTATGACCTCCTGGGCTGTTAGATGGACAGTAATGACCAAGGCAAATGCATTGAGCAATAATGACCTTTTGGGGCAGATACAATGGGCAACAGTGACCTCCTGGGGAAAATACACTGGTTAATAATAGCTTGTTAGGGTTAATAGATGGGCATTAATGACCTCCTGGGACCCATAGAAGGGCAATAATGAGCTCTGGGGGCAGATAAAATGTGCAATAATGACCAACTGGGGCAGACACAAGGGGAAATAATGACCTCCTGGGGCATATATATGGGATAAAATGGGCGTCTGGGCCAATACATTGGCAAAATGAGCTTTTGGGGCAGATACAATGGGCAACAATGTCCTCCTGGGGAAGATAGATGGGTAATGATTACCTCCTGGGGGAAATAAAATGGGCAATAAAGACCTCCTGGGGAAGGTCCAATGCACAGTAATAATCTCCTGCACATATAGAGGGGCAATACTGACCTCCTGGGGCAGATACATGGGTAATAATGGCTTCCTAGGGCTCGTAGATGGGCAATAATTACCTCCTGGGGCAGATACATGGATAATGCTGATCTCCTGGGGCAGACAGATGGGAAATAATGACCTCCTTGGGCTGATAGATGGGCAATATCGACCTTTTGCAGAAGATAGAGGGGCAATGCTGACCTCCCAAGGATGATACAAAGGGTAGCAATCCTCTCCTGGGGCTCACACAATGAGCAGTAAGGGCCTCCTGCTGCAGATACAATGGAAAATGATTGCTTCCTGGGGGCAGATACCATGGGCAACAATGTCCTCTTGGGCAAATTCTTCAGGCAATAATAACCTCCTGGGGCAAAGAAAATGGGCAGTGATGACCTTCTGGGGAAGGAAGAATCCACCGTAATAACCTCCTGGGGCAGATAGATGGGTGATAATGATCTGTGGGGACAGATACAACGGGCTGCAATAACCTCCTGGGGCAGAACAATGAGCAATAATCACACCCAATGGCCAATACATTGGGCAATAATGACCTCCTGGAACTCATGCAATGGACCATGACGACCTTCTGGAGCAGATAGACTGCCAAGTATAACATCCTGGGGCTGTTAGATGGGCAGTAATGACCCCCTGGAGTGGATAGACAGATGATAATGACCTCCTGGGGAAGACAGATGGGCAAGAATAGGTCCTGGAGCAAATGCATTGGGCAGTAATGCTCCAGGGCAGGTAAAATAGACAACAAGGACCTCCCGGACAAATGCATTGGGTCATCATGACCTCCTGGGGAAGACAGCTGGGCAATAATGACCTCTTGGGGAAGATGAATGGGCAATAATGACCTCCTGGGGCAGATACCTTGGGCAGAGTGCCAGAATGTTCCACACCTCTTGGTCTTGGCAAAGGTTTCTTGAAGCCTACGTATACTGACATTTACTGGGCTGCTCACTGAAGGTTTGTGCATGTTGTCCTGTGTGTGTCATGTCCTCAAAAACCTAAGGAGGAAAATAGTGAGTCAACACAACTTTTGAACAAAGATTTATCACTAGAGTTTTGCAAGTGTTACATAGTCAGCCTGTTATTTTTCATATAAATCAAATGTAAAAATATTTCTGAGAAAGGTGCACAAATACTTTATTCAAGGACAAGAGTTAGGATTATATTTATTTTCATTCATCAAAATATAATTCAGGTATCATAAGATGTCATCCATGTTGTAACATATATTCGTACTTTACTCCTTTTAGGGCTGAATAATATTCCATTGTATGAAAATACCACATTTTATTTATCTGTTTATCAACTGGTGAACATTGAGGTTGTTTCTACTTTTTTGCTATTGTGAATAATGCTGCTATGAATATTCATGTTCAAGTTTCTGTGTGGTCATGTTTTCAATTCTCTTGAGTATAATATACCTAGGAGTAGAATTGCATATTGTAACTCTGTGTTTAATTTTTTGAGTAATTGCCAGTTTGCTTTCCAAAGCAGCTGTACCACAGAATCTTATTTCCAAGATTTTTTCACAAAGGAGAGAAAAACAAGTCATTAACTATTCTTCCTAGCCTTGCCCAGTGGATTTCAGACCCTGCCATTGTGTGTTTACCAGTTCCTGGCAATACATTTCATCTTATGTCTCTACCATTGGTTCTGTTTCTCAGGCTGACAAACGCATACACCTGTGTAACCCATGCCTAAAAAATAGAGACCCAGGAAGTTTCCACACACTCTTTCCTTGTCAATCCTCATCACCACCTGGCCCCAGAAACAAGCACTATTTTGATTTATTTAGCATATATTAGTTTTGCGCATTGTAGTACTTCATGTAAGCGGAAGCATACAGTATGTGATAGTTTGTGTAAGGTTTCTTTCATTAAGCATAGTATTTTTGAGATTATTTCATATAATTGGTAGTTTATTTCTTTATAACTGAGTAGTTTCTTTGTTAAAAAGAACTGTGGGTTGATGTAAACATTCCACATTGTATATCAAATGAGCACCTGTACCTATAAATGCATTAATGTACACTTATGATTTAATTAAAAAAAAAAAAAGAACTGTGGGCCAGATGCAGTGGCTCACGCCTGGGATCCTAGCACTCTGGGAGGCTGAGGTAGGTGTATTGCCTGAGCTCACGAGTTTGAGACCAGCCTGAGCATGACTGAGACCCTCATCTTTAAAAAATAGCCAGGCATTGTGGCAGGCGCCTGTAGTCCCAGCTACTTGGGAGGCTGAGGCAAGAGGATCATTTGAGCCCAAGAGTTTGAAGTTGCTGTGAGCTATGACACCAGGGCACTCTCCCAAGGGTGACAAAGTGAGACTATGTCTCAATTAAAAAAACAAAAACTGTGTGCTGTTTATCTATTGTTTTGTGGATGGACACTTGACATTGAATTTGTTAGTGATTTCTTAAAAATGACACAAAAAGTATAGGCAGGCAACAAAAGAAAATAGAAAAATTGGACACCAAAATTTTTAAATTCTGCACATAAAAGAACTCAGTTGACAGAGTGATAAAGTAACACACAAAACTGGAGAAAACATTTGCAAATCCTACATTTGATAAAGGGTGAATAGGCAGAATGTATAAACTACTCCCACAACTGAACAATAAAAGAACAAAACAAAAAACATAATTTAAAAATGGGCAAACAGGCAAAGGATTTGAATAGATCTTTCTCCATAGAGGATATACAAATGGCAAATGAGCACAGGAAAGAGAGTTCAGCATCTGTTCAGCATCTGTTCAGGATTTGGCTGAGTGTCGGAGAGACTGTGGAGGAAGTGGAACCCTTGTGCACTATTGGTGGGAATGTAATGTGATACAGCTGCTATGGAAAACAGTATGGTAGCTCCTCAAAAAATTAGATGTGGAGTAGGCGGCGCCTGTGGCTCAAAGGAGTAGGGCACCAGCCCCATATACTGGAGGTGGCGGGTTCAAACCCAGCCCCGGCCAAAAAAAAAAAAAAATGACATGTGGAGTTACCATATGATCCAGTAATTCTCAACTATACCCAAACTTCTGAATATACACCCAAAAGAATTGAAAGTAGGGTCTTGAAGGTGTGTGTATATATATACCTATGTTTAAAACAACATTGTTCAAAATAGCCAAAAATGGAGACACCAGTGTCCACTGAGGGATGAATGAATACACAAAATGCAGTAGAAGCATGCAGTGGGATAATACTCCACCCCACGAAAGAAGGAAATTCTAACATGTGCGATAAAAACGTGGATGAACCTGGAGCACATTATCTAAGTGAAATCCACTAGTCACCAAAGACCAGCGCTCTGTGATTCCACACACACAGGGTACTTAGAGTAGTGAGAGTCAACGCATAGAATGGTGTTGCCTGGGGCTGTGGGGAGGAGGACTGGGGGGTTGCTCTGTAATGGGCACAGAGTTTTGGTTTTACAAGATGAAAAGAGTTATGGAGATAGAGGGTGGTGATGGTTGCCCAACACCATGAATATATTTAAATAATAACACTGAACTTTACACTTAAAAGTGGTTACAACAGTAAATTTTATGTTTTATCTATTTTACCCATTAAAAAAATAGAAAATATGGAATCTAGTCCACTCCACAATTCTCATGGTTATTGCTGCCTTCACACCAGCCAGCCACAACGGCCATGGCATTGCCCACCCTCTGCTTTCCATTTCTCCTGTGTCCCGATCACCACGGGTGAAAGCCAGGGGTAACTGCCACCCTGCGTCACCAGAAGTGGGGGCCTTATTAGTGTCAGTAAGTATCCCAGCTCCAAAGTCCCACACTGGGCTTCTGCTTCCAACAGCTGCCCCTGAGCCAAAGAGCAGAGAGAAAAGCCACCCACACTCTGGTGGCACATTCATTCTTTCACGACAGCAACCTAGATTTCATTAAAAATGCTTATAAAATATTTCATTTGCTTTTTTGTTATTGAAACATAATTGACTTTTTGTTCTGACATACCTGGTTTTGTGATCGAGAAGATAAAAAAATCACTGGTGCTATTTTTTCCCACTCCACTTCTTCCCAGCACCGTTAGTAATAGCAAATGGCCACGGCCAATTTACCTAATGAAGCAGGCACTTTCTTGATGACACCCATCAGAGCTGGAAGCAGCAGCAACTTGGCTGAAAGCCCTGCGGTGGGCTGGTGTCTGTGGATTTCACTCCAGACGGCAAGTCAGGGCTCGAGTGTGTGAAGCCAGAACCTGTTCAATGCTTGGCTTCAGCTGCCTCACTTGTAAACAGAGGGGTCGACCAGATGGTGTTCTCAGACATAATTTTGGGGTCCATCAGGATTTGGCTGAGTGTATCTGGGTCCTGGGTATGTGGCTCTTTTTCCTCTGTCAGCCAAAACATCTCTGCCTTTAACTGTTTTATGTATGGAGCTTCTGCTTGAGACTTTATTCAAGAAAAAAATTGCTTATCTAGAAAGCCACCTGCAGAGCTGGAGAACCATATGATTCCATTCTGTTTAAAAACTTGGGCAGAAAACAAAAAAAAAATCCTTGGTGAATGCAACCCTCTCTGTGCCTCAGCTGCCTCATTTCTCAGGGGAGTTTACAGTATTATTTACTTCCTAGGTGGTTGTGCAGATTCAGCATCTGGGGACATCTTCGGGTATACTACAAATTCCTACTTGGCAGAGGGCTGTGGAATAAAAGTGAACACCAGTCTTTTTCAGGGGAAACTCTGACATTGTGACTGCCCCATTAACTGCAAAACCAATAGGAATTGCTGGCCTGTCTTCCCTCCAGCCTGTGAGTCCCCAGAGGGAGGAGGCTATTTATTATTCATCTCTGTACTCTTGGAATTCTGTCTAGGGGCTGGGACTTGGCACTGAGCCCTGAAGGAAACAGTGAGGTCTGGAGTTGACATCCCTCCCACGCCTGCAGAGAAGGATACTGAAGGAGCTAAGGTCCTGGGATTGCACCCTACTCAGGTGGGACCAGTTGCCACCCCTTGTGAGGAAAGGCTGGGATGCTGAGGTATGTGTCCATCTTTCAGCTGCCCCTACAAAACCAATTTTAGGGGCAGATAATTATTTACAGATAATTCTCATAGAGGGAACTCTGAGGGTGATATCAATAAGGTAGTCAAGTAAAATACTACAGGAAGGGGATTCCACCAGGTAAAAAAAGGAGGGCAGAGGAGAAGCCCATAGCATTTTTCCTGCTGACACTGATTGTATTTTGCCCTCCTAGATACTATCTTCCCATGGGCTGAACTGTGTCCCTCAAAATTCGTATGTAAAGTCCTAACCCCCAGGAGCTCAGAAAGTGACTGTTTGGAGATAGGCTTTAAAAAGACAATTAAGTCAAAATGAGGCCATTACCGGTAAATCCAACAGTACTGGTTTCCTTATAAGGAGGGAATAGAACGCAAACACAGCCCAGAGAGACAACCATGTGAGGACACAGGGAGAAGCTGGCCATCTACTAGCCAGGGAGAGGGGCCTCAGAAGAAATTGAACTTGGATTGCAAACTCCAGAACCATGAGAAAATAAATATCTGTTGTTTAATTACCCACCCGCCCCCCAGTCTGCAGGACTTTGGGTTTGCAGCAAATCAACGAGCATCTCTACTGCAGAGACAGAACTGAGTTCAAGCATGACACTTTTGTAGAATACAAGGAGTGAGATGATGGGATGAAAAGCATCAAGAGTGCGGGAGAGAATGGTGCCTGTCCCTTCCAATCTCTTCTCTCCCTGGTACTAGCTGGACATGTGGTCTGCAGTCTGCTGCAGCTGGAGGTGACTGTGACTCCCTTCCTTCCAATGGCATTTGGGCAGAAGTGACAGGCAATATTTCCAGGCCCTGGAGCATCCCTCCATGCTCTGCCTGAGATGATGACCATCAATACATCTCTGGAAGCCACGTGTTCAAGACAACAGAGCCCGAATCAACCTGGATCCTGAATGGCCACAGGAAGCAACTGTGAGCATCCACCCTGGTAGTTATGTGAGCAAGTCACAGAGTCTTATTTTGTCGCACCATTGTATTCTGGCTATTTTTGAACAGGGGTTCAGCCTACCCTAAATATGAGAGTCACGCCAAGCAAAGTCAACAATGAAACTCCAAGGACATGCTCGGTGTTGGCTCTTTTTCTGTAGTTTCAGAGGACATAGGAGACATGGATGCTGCCCAGAGTTGCTCCAGAGACAGAATAATCCCATGAAAAATTAGAGGAAGATACAAGATTAATTTCAAATTGTATATAAAACCAGCACATTGGGCTCGGCGCCTATAGCTCAACCGGCTAAGGCGCCAGCCACGTACACCTAAGGTGGCGGGTTGGAATCCAGCCCGGACCCGCCAAACAACAA
>NW_003852448.1:7022360-7027194 GCF_000181295.1 Otolemur garnettii
AAAAAAAAAAAAAAAAAAGCATAAAACAAAGTCATGACACAAAGCAGGTAGATGGCAGGAGTGGGCAGGAGGAGGTGGTGGGGAGTGAGGATAAAAATTATGGAGGGCAGGGAACGTTGGGGAGAGAGTAGGGGCATGTGAGCCATAAAGGTCAGTTTTGTGGGAGTGACCATAAAGCCTGGAACTTTCCTTATGGCTAAAAGGAAATTATAGCCCTCTACCAAATAAGAATCTGCAGTGTATCTGAAGACGTCCCCAGGGCGAGGGGGTGGAAAGCTGCTGGCCCCTGTCCTCCTGGGCCAGGTGGCACCTCTCCTACCCAGGTGCCCCAGAGGCCTCGGGCCCAGCCTTCTGGCTCTGCCTCACACCTTTCTTCCCCTTGTGACTCACTAATTTAATGTTCAATTTGGCAAATCTACATTCCCAAGATAGGAGTCTTTCTGAGCCAGATGGGATACCTCCTCAGTGCTGGCAGCTTTTTATCCACGGACTGTCCCTGGCCAGGTGCCAGTCCTCAGGCCAGCCTGCTCTGACAGGGACCTGGCAGCGGAATGACACAAAGGAATATGCTTTTCATCTGCATTTCTCTGGTTTCTGATGAGACTGAGCTTTCCTTCACATATGATGCTCTTTGAGGTGTCTTCTGTGACTGCCTATCTCCCACTACCTTTGTCTTGCAGTTGCTGACGTTTTCTTCTTGATTTCCATGAACTCTTTGACTTTTCTATGTGCTAGTTCCTTGTCAACTTGGATATCGCAAGTGTGTTCTCTAATTCATCCTCTGTTTATGTATTAACTTTGATGGTGGTCTGTTATTTGATGAGAAATCTTTAATTTTGATGTAATAAATATTGTTATTAGGCCAGGCATGGTGGCTCATACCTATAGTCTTAGCACTCTGGGAGGCCGAGAAGGAAGAATTGCTTGAGGTCATAAGTTTGAGACCAGCCTGAGCAAGACCAAGATCCAATTTCTACAAAAACTAGAATAATTATCTAGGCACAGTGGTGCATGCCTATAGTCCCAGCTACTTGGGAGGCTAAGGCAGGAAGATCACTTGAGCCCAGGAGTGTGAGGTTGCTATGAACTGTGATGAGCCATTGCTCTAGCCCAAGCAACAAAGTGACACACTGTCTCTGAAAATAAGAAATAAATAAAAAGAAAAAGTCCTTCCTTTTTGTTTAAGGTGTTCTTCTCTACCCTTGGTTCACAAAGAACTTCACCTCCATTTTATTTTACTAACTTATTTTACTGTTCATAGTCAGTACTGAATCCATTTGAGTGTGAAGTTGGGTCTTCATCCTATGCACTGAAACACCTTTCAAATACCTACAAATAACTCATTCTTCCCCACTAATTTCTGGGCTGCCTTTGTACAAAAGGTCTCTCTCTGAGGTCCCTATTCTGGTTTGTTTATTTGTTCTTGGTTTTGTATCGCATCTTAATTCCTAGTTGGGCAAGTTGGACTCAAGAGTTTCATGAATCTTGATTTTTATATAATACATTTAAGTAAGTTTTTCAAAGTCCTTAATAGGAGGGCTAAAATTCTGAGGTGGAATGTGAGTAATAAAGACATTCTAAGTGAGGAAATGAGAGGCTCAAAGGTAGAAGAATATGACCCATAAGTTAAGGCCAAAGCACATCAGACCCATTTTTGATGACGCTAAAGGTATCCAGGTGTCTCAACGTCACGGACTCCTTTCTCTCACACAGTTTAACAAAGTCAAGATCAAGGTAACAGACGTAGTTTTCAGTGCACAAAAGCACATACGATGACTTTTATCCTCTGATTCATGCTAAGAAAGCTACCTGCTTTATCAGCTATGCTCTTGATGTGCTTTTTACAAAGCAGTTTCACTTCCATATCAACTTTTTTTGCTTCCTCTTGACTTCCTGTAATACTTGTTAACTTTCACTTCTGGTTTGCTCTGACTACTCTATTTTAGAAGTCATTTCCTTTTCAAGAACAGTAAACACGAACAGCTCTAAGAGATAGCCTCTACGACTTGGTCTTAGTAAAAGCAATGCAAACACTCTAGGACTTTTCTTCTCTAATTCATGTTGATATTCAGTGTTAGGTGAATGTCTGCTTAACTCCTCTCACTTAAGAATAAAAGAGGAGGAGAAGCAAAGTGTCCTGGTCACACCGGGCTCCGGTCAAATCAGAGCAAAACCATTCCACCCCGTCTATCAGCTCTTCCCTCCCCTCTGTCCTGCCTGCCAGATTTAGGTCAGCTGTTCCCAGTACAGGGGGGAGCAGGCCTAGGCTACTGCACTATCATGAAACACTCACCAAGTCTAATACATGTTTTAAAATTAGTCAATATAAAGTTTTCCAATGCTATTTTCTGACACTTGAAATCTTTTTTTTTCAAGGTCTCTAGATACCTTTAGTTTCCATCTCTCTCACTCTTCCCAACTGTTCATTTTATTTTTCTTTATTTATACATTAATGTCAAATATACTTTTAATCTACACTTTTGTATGTATAATGATGTTCATCATTAAAAATATTAACTGGCCTGTTTCTCCTTTCTTCTTATTTCCACTCACTCTCAGCAGCCAGGCTTCCAGGCCTCTCTGGGGAGGTGTGTCTCCTGCAGCCCAGCACTTCAGGTGGGTCCTGAAGGACCTTTATAGCCCCATGGGTCAGATGGGCAGGGCTGCCTAGGGACTCCCATTCTGCCGCAGCGCCTTATCTTAGTAAAAGCAATGCAAGGCCTTAGGCAGACTCCTGGACTCCTCTGCTTCTCTGCAAAATGGGCTTGTGAATGCCTCCTTCCCAAGGTTATTGTCATATTCAGCAAGAAAGCCTGTGCAATCCACGTAACCTGGTATGTGGCACGGAGCAGGGGCTCAGCTAAGGGAGGCTGTTGCTTCTTCCAGCTGTCTGCCTGGTAGGAGAGCAGAGAGCAGGGAGGGACGTGAACAGCTCTGAGTGATGGGGGTGCAGAAAGGCAGTACAGTCCTTTGTGCCCACCTGGGCAATAGGCAGTGAAGTTGAAGAAGTCAAACATAATGACCTAGAAATCTGCTCTTAGGAGGCACCCTAGAGAGATTCCCACATCCACATCAGAGGCAAACCCAAGAATGTTCATCACAGCACTGTTTGTTAGGAAGAAAATTTGAAACAACCTAAAGGTCCCAGAAGAAGAGAATTGGCAAATATACTGTGCATTTGTACAATCAACGGTACACAGGTGAGGGAAATGACTGAAATAGAACCAAAGAATAAACTTCCAAAAGTATAAAATTGAGGGAGAAAAGCAGATTGCAAGGAATCCATGCAGTGAGATAACACCCTCTCATGAAGTTTAAAACAAATAGAACAATAGTTTGGATGGAATCTCCACACAGATATGTAGAGAAGCATGAAAATATGTCCGGGAGTTATACACACAGATTCAGAATAGGGTGGGTGCAGTGAGAGAGGGTACCCAGGGACCCACAACTGTAATCTGTTTTACGTTCTTAAAGGATCTAAAGTAAATATGGGCAAAATGTTAAGATTTGACAAAGCTAGGTTGTGGGTGCACACTTATTTTTACATTATTCTCTATGCACATTTTATAAGCTTGTAATATTTCACAAGAAAAGTAAGCAAAGGTCCTATTCGATAGGATTCACAGAAATCAATGCTTTATAACCTACAGTATGCTTCATCATAGTTATCACAAATAATTAGTGTATTTCCTTTCATAGATGGCCCACAAGAGGGGGATCTAGAACAACTCAGCAATGAAACGTACAGAATAACAAGAAAAATTGCATTCTAGGAAGCTTTGCTAGGAGTAAAACCAGGTGGTGCCAGGGGACCGGAACCTTCTACAGGCCTGAGAGAGGACACAACACAGTGTGGAGTGATAAACTGAATTGTGTTTAAAAAATACGACTTAATCCGTTGTTTGAAGAGCAAATACATAGTAATACACAGCGGTGAGAGGAAATGGAATGGAGAGGGCAGGTGCACACGTGAGAGGCCCATGGGCGTCATTTGGCACCTGCAGTGAGTGCTCTGGCTGGCTCCCCTGGGTGGCTTCCTAGGACGCTGTTTTTCTTGTTATACTGTACATTTGGTTCTCCAAAATTCTCAGAAAAGGGCTGTCAGCGGCCCAATTCACTAGTAAAGGGTTTCTATTACACAATCATATATTAATAATAAACAGGAACTGAGAGTTAGCTTTTGTCCAAATGTCAGGAAAACGCCCAAAGAGGAGGGGCAGTGTTCTGGATACTTTTGGAGACTGGACTTCCTTTTGAGGGTTGGGGGTCTTCTCTCAAAACCTAATTAGCCAGAAATCAGAAGTGAGTCTTAAAAAAATAGGAGCTTCCACCTTTCTCTGGCATCCTTTGAAAGAACCATGATGATCTGGCCAATTGAGAATCTCTTTCTCTCTGTAATGTAGTTCACAGGAAATAGAGCACAGACTTTGATCTAAGAGGGGTGGGTGTGAATTCTGGTTTCACTGCCTACTAATTACATGGCTGCGGGCAAGTTAATTACCATCATTAAGCCTCAGTTTCCTTCCTTTGTAAAATTGGGATGAATATTATCTTTTATCATGCGCCAATCTCTCTAAGTATAAAATAAAGCCTAGTAGAGCAGCTCATTTACTGATTCATTCTTTACAACTTCATACACTTCATAAATGTTAGTTTCTTTTTCCCTTCCCCTAAGCGAGGGATAAAGGAAGCAGTTTCAACAGGATAGTAGAAGAGGTGCCTTTTTGGGTGGCACCTGTGGTTTAGTGGGTAGGGCACCAGCCCCATATATTGAGGGTGGTGGCTTTGAAGCCGGCCCTGGCCAAACTGCACCAAAAAAATAGCTGGGCCA
>NW_003852448.1:7027361-7040529 GCF_000181295.1 Otolemur garnettii
AAAAAAAAAAAAAGAGGTGCCTTTTCCATTTATATTGGTGCCCACATCATTAAGATTATTTAGAGAAAGGTATTTATGTGTATATGTATGTATACACATATGGATATATGCAAATATGTGTGTAGGTCTGTGTATGTTTCTATACATATATTTGTATTATAGCTTCTTGGCCTTCTGGCTAAGATCAACTACATGTATTTATATTATATTAATAATGTATTATATTAATTATAATCTGGTTTCCAAAAAGGATTTGCATCAGTTAAGAAAAAACAACAGGATAGTTAAAAATTGTGCCATAATTTAAATGTTTTTATACTTTGCTGGTGGGAATGCCAATTAATACAATTTTTCTGCAATGCATTTTATTATTATCATCATTATTATTATTATTTGAGACAGATTTTCCCTCAGCTGCCCTGGGTAGAGTGCCATGGCGTCATAGCTCGAATCAACCTCAAGCTCTTGGACTTAAGCCTCCTGAGTAGCTGAGACTACAGGCGCCTGCCACAATGCCCGGCTGATTTTTCTATTTTTGGTAGAGACCGGGTGTTCCTTTTCTCAGACTGGTCTTGAACTCTTGAGCTCAGGTGAAGCACCTGCCCAAGTTTCCCAAAGTGGTAGGATTACCCTAACCCATTGTATTACTTCCAGATTGTTGAAATGTTTAAATATTCTGACCACTTCTAGAAATTTATTCTAAATAAGTATTAAAATTTAAAGAAAGATTATGTTTTAAAAGAATTTATCATAGCCTTTATTTTAACAGAAAAATTTGGAAACTGCCCATGTGCTCAACAGTGAAGAGAAAAAGAAAATAAACCATTGGAAGTGACAGAATATTAAGTGAACAATCAGGACACTGTGTAATGGTATGACTTCATCATATAATGGCATGGCCATAAACATGTACAGAGAAAAGACTGGACATAAATGTGCCAAAATATCGCCAGGTATGGTGAAATTAATAAGTGACTATTTTTGTGCGTGTTATCCAGTAACTTTCAAATTACTTTCACAAAATATAGACATCATGTTAAAACAACAAAAATAGTTTCTGTAAGAGAGGCAAGAACATATCAATACCTTCCCAAATGTCAAGCCCCCCAGCCTGTTTCAGATGCCATCTTGTTTAATTTTACCGCTACCCATCACTACTCTCAGAAATTCTTGGCTCAGCGCCTGTGGCTCAAGCGGCTAAGGTGCCAGCCACATACACCTAAGGTGGGTTTGAATCCCCAGCCCGGGCCCGCCAAACAACAATGATGGCTGCAACCAAAAAAATGGCCGGGCGTTGTGGCGGGCACCTGTAGTCCCAGCTACTTGGGAGGCTGAGGCAGGAGACTCGCTTGAGCCCAGGAGTTGGAGGTTGCTGTGAGCTGTGATGCCACGGCACTCTACCCAGGGGGATAGCTTGAGGCTCTGTCTCAAAAAAAAAAAAAAAAAAAGAAGAAAGAAAGAAATTCTTTTGCTTTGAGTCTGTGAGAGAGGGCTGTGACGGATTGGCGATGCCCACTACTGCACAGAAGGCCAGAGAGGGGACATGGACTGCCTGTTTGCCACCCTGGTTCCAGCTGCTCATCCCTTCATAACCCCGCCCATTCCCATATCAGCAGGTGGTGTTTGTGCTGATGATTTAAGCCTACATTCTGGTATCTTTCCTTCTCTCTTTCCATACCCATCTAGTCAAGTTCATATGAGGTCTGATAATTAAGTTCGCAAACCACCACCATGCTGTTATGTTAATAACTTAAGGTTTTATAACCCTGGTGTGTCACTGTCTCACAGCTGTCTTCTTGTCCATGCCTTTTGGTGTCTTGCTGAGTGGTATTCATTATTGTTGCATGTTTTTGTGTGCTGTCACAAGAATGTCAGGGCTTGAATTAGAGCAGTAACAATGCACAAATATTAAATGTCTTGTTGAACTTGGCAAGAGTGGCAGCGAAATCAGGAACATTTTAGTCCAAGTTTATGGAGATAATGCTATGAAGAAAACGACAGTGTACAAATGGATTAAACATTTTCTTGGCTTGGTGCCTGTAGCTCCGGGGCTTCTGCACTGGGCACATACACAGGGGCTGGCGGGTTCGAACCTGGCCTGGGCCTGCTAAACAACAATGACAACTACAACAACAAAAAAATAGACAGGCGTTGTGGTGAGCGCCTGTAGTCCCAGCTACATGGAGGGCTGAGGCAAGAGAATTGCTTAAGCCCAAAAGTTTGAGGTTGCTGTGAGCTGTGACACCATGGCACACTACCAAGGGTGACGCAATGAGACTCTCTCTCAAAAAAAAAAAAAAAATGTCTGAGGGGAAAGAAAGCGCCACTGATGAAGAGAGGTCAGGGCAGCCAATAACCAACAGAACTGACAAAAACATTGTGAAAATGTGTTAAATTGTGACCAGAATCATTGGTTAACTGTGAGAAACAGAACAGACCAAGTAAACGTCGATAGAGAAACAGGAAAATTCTTAGCTGAAAATCTTGGCATGAGAAAGGTGTATGCAAAAATGGTTCTGAAGGAGCTCACTGGTGAACACCGTCTGTGAGGGAGTTTTTAGCACATAAACAAATAACGGTATTGAATACCCTCTCTAGACCTGATCCGGCCCCCAGTGACTTTTTCTTTACTGGACGATAAAGGAAATATTGAAAGGAAGACATTTTGATAACATTCAGGACATCAAGGATAACACAATGACAGCTCTGAGTTCCAAAATTGTTTTGAAGTGTGGACTAGACACTGGTTCCTGTGCAGAGCGTCCTAAGGGAAGTACTTTGAAGGTGACCTTAACCAGACTCAGCAGTGAAGTACGAAGCCCTTTATCTAGGATGAGTTTGAGGGCTTAGTTACCAGACATCCTATATTCTTGCTGTCAGGCATTTTGAACTTCACGGGTATAAAGGAACTCATTTTTGTATCCCTTCTCTCTTCCCACTTGGAACCTATCCCTTTCTCTAATCCCCCATTAATCTGGTTTTCAAGGGTGAAAACCTTGGCACCATTCTGAACATTTTCCTCTTCTTATTCCTTCCCCAGTCCTATGAGTCAGGCCGCCCCGCAGGCACTACTTCAGGAATGGCGCTTTGACAGAGCTCCCTGGGCCGGCCTGTGTCGCCTTCCACTCCGACTACTTAGAAAGTTGACGCCCAAGGGACTGTAACCAACTGGTCAACATACGGCGGTGGTCAACATAAGGAAATGGGCCTACTGTACTCACACGTACACATGGTGCATGTCCAGTCTCTGACAATTAGGTCAACTTAAGGAGGTGGTCAGCTAAGGAGGTTCCACTGTATTTCAACAACCCCTCGTAGGGGCTACCCCCTGTTAATTTCATCCTCCGCACGCAGACACGCACTACCCCATCTTCAGGCCTCCCTCTCCTCCTTTGCCTGCAGACAGAGGGCAGCGGTCCGTAACCAGTCCTCCCCCAGTCCGTCTGCCCACGCCCTCCGCCTCAGGGATCCCCTCACCCGGGCTCCCTGACCCCACCGCGCGCACTGCCGGCTCCTACCCGCGCCAACCGCCTGCTGTGTCCAGCCCCGCCTGATCCCCACCCCGGCCACCCGCCCCGCCCCGCTCCGCCCTCCACTTGTCTCCACCACCCGCTGCGCCACTCGCTGAACCTGGCCCTGCGCCAGCTCCTGGGCAGCCTCGCGTTCCCATCCTAGCCATGCTCGACCCCTCTTTCAAGATCCAGGTCAGCTGTCCCTTCTCTGCCACGCCTCCCGAGGCTCAGAGTTGGTGGTCTGGCCTCTGCCCCGGCCAGACCCCCAACTGCGCGGTCCTGTTCGCGCCCCTGTTCTGCCTCCCAGGGACAGCACCCGCGTCCCGGCCACCTCTGGAGCCCGCGGGGCTGAGAGGCAGCTCCTTAACGAATTTTGCTGAATTAATGAATGAAAACAGAGGGGATTAGTTACTTTCATCCGGAACCAAGAAAAAATGGCTCTTGTCTGTGAGCTAATGCTTTATATACATGCTATTCCTAGTAGCTACGACAAAGGGAGAGCAGAAAAGACTCCGCCAGTCCCATTGTCTACTCCCGTTTGAGTTCGTTAGGAGAAAGAAGTGGTTTTGGCTGTAAATTGCATCGACGTTTGCTCCTGTGGGCCCTCCTGGCTAACAGCCTCTTCTTCAACTCCCCAGCTGGTGTGAGGAGGGACGGTCCGGCGGTGTGGGTGATGATTGCAAGGATAACAATGCTGGCTTTTGAGTCTCAGCTGCTGCTGAGAACCCCAGGAACCCCGGAGTCCTTCCCCTAACAGGATGGGGCACACATTCTCCCTCACAGCCCCTGATGCTTCTGGCTGATGCTCACGTGCTGACCTGGTGGAGCTGTCGCCCCACAGTCCCTTCGTATTTCCTGCGTCCACCCCTTCCGCGAATGGCCATATTGCTCTAGCTTAGATTGCACCGTTGGTGTAGAATTACATCATTTTATTGTAATAATACTTTACAGAAACCCAAAGTACTTTAAGTGCATGAAAGTTTGAACTCCTTGTACTTACTCAACTAGGGAAACAAATTTACAAACTAAATCTCAAGATTTATAGAGCTGCCTTAATTTAATGTGAAAGAGGATGCCCTTGACAGAAACAAAATCTCTAATGTTTGTTTTAATAGAAAAAAATGATGCAGTGTTAGGTGTGGTTTAATATTTAATCTGCTTTAGTATTTTTGGCTTTAATAATAATGTAGAGAATGCATTTTCTTATCAGTGTGTTGTACAAAATGTCATGATTAACGTAAGGGCTTTGTTACCTGGTTGACTCATCGCACCTCATATTAACCAAATTTTGCTAGCAAGCAATCTGAAATGCCAGTTTAAACAGGATGTTATTTCAAACTGTAAAACAGTTAGCAGTGGGGCAGTGTTGAAATCTACATTGAAGAAATATCTAATTCAATACTGCCAGGCTCAGGAAAATGAATTAAATGCCAAAATAGGTTATTAATGGCTGCAGAAAGAAAAAAAATAGGCTGTTGAAGGAAATCAGCGCCTGATGGAAATGATGTATTCGTGCAATTTCCAGAATGATCTGACCATAACTCAGATTTTCTTATTGTTGCTTTTGCTTTGTCTTTGCCTTTAAATATCCACATTGCCATGGCACCTGCTTTGCTCAGTGACACTACTAGTGTCATTAGCTTTACTTGCTGCAAAGCTTTATTTGTGCTCCTTTCTCGTTAGCTTGTGAATAATAAAAAGTACTCCACTACAATGCACCAAAGTCACAGCGTAGTGTTACTAATTGAAGAACGTAATGCTTTAAATATGAAAACAGCACTCAATTGCAAACTATCACTGCAAAAGTATAATTTTATCTTTAAAACTATCAAATAATTTCACATGACTGTGATGATTTTTCCTAACTTCTGCATGTCCGGGGACAGTTCCAGGAAGGTGACACAGGCTCCGAATCAAATCTGATCCAGTGTCCCCAGATGGAGCGCAGTACCCCAGTGCCTTCCTGGGGTGTGTCTCCATACCCTGAGTGCCTGGCCGTGGTGGATTAGGCCTCCCAGCTTCACCTTCTCCTCCACCCTGTTCTTACGTGATGGAGTAACTGATCTTACTGATCCAAAGGGAAATGCTTTGTAAAAACAAAGGGGCAGGCTGACCCACACAGATCCTCCTCCGCAGTCCCTCTGCACGGGCGAGGCAAGCTGCATCTTCTTTAGCTCCTGCGGGGAAGGATGTCTCTTCACAAGAGAGGATTATCTCAGGGACTCACAGCCAATAAAACAAGAAGCCTCCAGCTTCAGGACACAGAACAATGGAAAGCCCAGCACTAAATAAGTAGAGGCAACAGAGATGTCACAAGGTTGCCATGGCAGTGGGGTCCACCCCTTATCTACTGCACTTCCTTGGATGCTGATTTAATATCCTCAAGTGGAGAATGAACGGAGAGTAACTCCCATCTGGTCATGGTACCCAGGGGGGAATGGAGTGATGACTCAGATTGTTCAAGACCTTTCTGTTAAAAGTCTGTGTTCAAGGAATTATCCTCAAAGGAGCTTTCAATCCACACATGGCTTTGACGAAGTCAAATCAGAGTAGCTTTGTGCATTGATCTCTTGTCATGTGCTAGGCACTGTGCTAAGTGCTGTAAATTTAGGTTTATCTCCCCGTTTAATGATGTTTGAGTATCTATTGCTGCTTAAAACCCATTCCAAATTTCAGTGGCTTAAAACAACAGCCATTCACTTAGCTCCAGGAGTCTATGGGTTGACTAGATTCAGTGGGACATTCTTCTGCCTCCCATGTTGTTCACCAAGGCAGTGGCCACCTGAAGGCTGACCTGCACTTGAGCAATTGGCCTGGCTCACTCGGTCTGGGGGCCAGGCAGGGCCAGGTGGAAGGCTGGGCTGAGCTGGGATTCTGGGGTGGCCAGGCCTCCCCCTCTTCTGCACACCTCTCCATATAGCTTCTTCGTTTGGGTTTGCCAGCCAGGCAGCCAGACTTCTTCCACTGAAGCACAAAAGCAGAGGCCACCAGGACTTGTTGTGGCTGGAAGTGGCACAACATTACTCCTGCTGGTTTCTGTTGGTAAGGTGAGTCACAGGGCCAGCCCAGATGCAGAGTGGGAGGGACTACACTGGGGTGTGGAAAATGGGAGGAGCGATGTCCACCTAAGGAAACTGAGGCACCGAGAAACACTTAAGTTCATCAAGCTGGTAAATGGCCAGTATATTGCCAAGATTCAAGAATCAAACTCAGGTCAGCCAAACTTCAAACCCATATCCTCCAACTGCTGCCAGACTGGTCATAACCCAGGACATGTATGAAAGAGGGGAAGAGGCTAAACTGCATCCCGAAAGCCCCAAACCATCCTGAACTAAGGCTTGCAAATCATGCTGGGTCAACTTTTTAAATAGATATTAGTCATGCTCAGAGAAACAAGGACAAGAAAGAGGCTCCCTGCTTGGGACAGATGGTGAAATTTAACAGATGAAAAAACAGAGCTGCTGAACTCTTATTTGGCTTCTGTTATATCAAGGATCATTGTCTTCAAACCATGAAGGGAAGAACAAACATCAGGCCGAAGAAGGCTGTGCTATGCATTCCACTTTGAGGCAGAAGCCCTGGGGTTCGCTCTGCTCTGCCCTGTCCTACTGCTCTAATGCAAAAAAACCTCGTTTAGTGTCCTGCTCTGAGGAGAGATAATAAAAATAACCCCATAGGTCACTCCGAAGGTTACGCAAGCCGATGCTGTGATGATTATTGAGATAACCCAGGTCTAGCACAGAGCTAAGCTCAATCAGTGTTAATTTTGATGGAGGTTGTGCAGCCCTCTGACTTGAACAAATTGTATTTCAGTGTCATGCCATGGCCTGAACCAGAACACAGCCAGGCTCATGCCCACAGGCCCCCGTCTAGCAGGGAGGGGGCAGCCTGTTTAAGTGCCTCTCTGGGCAATCTTGGCCTGTGCTCTGGCCCTGGGGGTGGAGCTGCAGCCAGCAGGTGGAGGAGCTCCAGGAGCCCCAAGGGCAGCAGGCAATAGCTCCAGCAGCCCCTACCACTGCACACACCTGCCCCGCCCTCTGCAGCTGTCCTGCCTGAAGGAGGAACATACAGCTTCAGCCCCAAGCTTCTTTCCTCCTGCCTGGCTGGCGGGGTGGGGGTGAGGGGAGACATGCCACCTTGGTCCCCAGCTTCTCTTCCTGACAGGTAGGGCAGGAAAGGCTGGGCCTGGGAGGAGACATACCTCCCCTCCCCCAGCTTCTCTCCTTAACAGGGCAGAAGACTAAAGGGGTGTGGTTAGGGGCAGAGAGTAGGAACCAGTTAGGCTGGGGACAGTTCCCCAACTACAACAGTGAGGAGCCCCTATTGACCTTACACTGAGCTGGGCCCATTGGGCTCATTAGCATGTAATTAAACTGGCAAATTTTGACCCTCACACATTCTTTGGGAATTTTCGAGGCAAAAAGGAACAGGTATTGCCACAAAATATAGACCAATACATTTGATTCTGACCCTGGACAATATTCTAGAAGAAACTTTTAAAAGACACAAATCATGATAATATTCACATAATGAAAGACTCTGTAATTATTATAAATTTTATTGTGAAGTCACATTAATGACTAGGAAGAATGTTTTCAATATAGTGAGGTATAAAACTGAGGGCATAACAATATGTATGCCAGTATCTTGATTTGGATGAAAAAGGTTGTAAGGGCATCTCTGACAATACCAGGGTCCAAGGGTCCAAGGCTATCTGTCTCCACTCCTGCTGTGATCCAGCCTTTTCTTTTTCTTTGTCTGCAGGACATTTACCCACTGAGATGGGCCTGGCTTTCTCTCATCCTGACCAGGCACTGGGAGAGAGCATCTGGCCGCCTGGGTGACCTTTGGTCTCTACTTCTGCCCAGTCAGTTATGGTCACTTGGTGCAAACATGGGACTGGACCCACCTCTGTGATTTGGGGGGTGGTTCTCAGGGAAAATGAGGAGTCATGAGTTGGCCACACACCCCCGACGGTGATTGTTACAGAAAACTAGCAACACACAGTGAGAGGACAATGAGGGTGACCCAGATCTCATAAGACAGATGTCCATTCCTCGGGGTTCCGGGAGGAGATGGCTGACACCCACCATTCAGGTAATTTGAGGAGAGATTAATAAAGGAGAGATTAACAGTGCTTGTAAGGGTGTGGGCAGAGATGATGCAGAGCCCTGGAGTTGGTGACAATGAGCACTGTTGGAGCGGTGATGGGGACTGCTCCCAGAGCTGTAGGTGCTGAGGGCAGTGGCCAGGGACCCAGCCCAGCTGAGGCTGCCATAGTAGGGGCTAGGGGGAACACATTCCTGACTCCCCTCTCCTGTCTTGGCCCACGCACTGGGTGTTGTGACACACGCCTGTAGTCCCAGCTACTCAGGAGGCTGAGGCAGGGGGATCACTTAAGCCCAGGAGTTTGAGGCTGCAGTGAGCTATGATCACCCCACTGCACTGCAGCCTGAGCAACAGAGCAAGACTCCCATCTCTAAAGACTTTAACAAATCTACCTCTTGGGAAAGTCTTGATTCACCTGAGGAAATCTTGCCCAGTGAAAAATTTTTATATTTCAAGCTTAACCATCGTAATAAAGCAAGTGAAGAGTTGGCAGGGCCTTAGAAATATTAGGCTGGGAGCACATTGCCACTGGTTTTATGCTGACAGTGAATTATTGGGACACTGTTTCTTTCTTTTATGGCCTAGCTCCTTCGTTCCTGCTTTCCTTCCCACCTCAGGGTGAATTGCAGACTCTCTAAGAGCTGGTCTGTTTCCAGTTGGCTCTTCCCCCAAATAAGCTTAGGTATCTCCTGGGCCCTTCTTCCCTGGCAGGTTCACAATTCTGGCTTCTTGTCCTCCCAGCTCCTGCACTGCTGAGAGGCCTGCTGGACCTCTTTGCAGCTGCTCTCCTCCTGGTTTCCTGGCTTCTCACCTGCCCCTGCAGGTGGGAGTTAGCCCTGGAGCCTGGAAGGTGGGTAGAGTGTCAGGCTCACTTCCCTGGCCTCTGGGGCTTGGTGCTTCCAGTCCTGGCAATGAGAGTTGACTTTCTCTCCTCTACATTTTATTTCCCACCATTTGGGCTGGGGCAGAGGGGAGCCAAGTGAATCCTGTGTGCTGCCTTGGCCTCATGGTTCCTTCTCCTCCTCAGTCCCACCTCCCAGAACCTCAATTTCAGCATGTGCGGGCTGCCACCTTCTGTCCTCCAGCTCACTCTCTCCTAAAATGCCCTCTTCCCAGCCCTCAGCTGATGACTTCACCAAAGTTGACAGATACAGTGTGGGCAGTCAGATGAGAACTTGTCATCCTTCTAGCCTCAGTGCCCCACATGTGGTCTGTCACCAGGCAGCTCTTTAGCTTCTGTCTGTCCTCTGAGCTTTGGGACTTCAATGTCCTATAATTGAACTTAACTTTCATCTCTATCTCCATGCTACCCCCAGGTAACCAGCCTGGGTTGAATAGCGTCTCTCCAAAATTCCTGTCCACTAGAACTTTATTTGGAAATAGGGGCTTTGCAGATGTGATCAAGTTAAATGAGGTCAGAATGGGTGCGAGTGGGCCCTAAGTCCAGTGACCGGTGTCCTTATGAGAAGAGACAGGTTTGGACATAGATACAGAGGAAAAGGCCACTTGACACAGAGGCAGAGATGGGAGCCAGGCAGCTGTGAGCCAAGGGACACTAAAGGTGCAACAGAGTGACAGAAGCTGGAAAAGGCCAGGAAGGATTCCCTCCTCAGGCTTTCAGGGAGAGCATTGTCCTGTTGACACTTCATCACGGACTTGTAGTTTCCAGAACTGTGGGAGAATAAACATGCCAGTGGGTGCTTTGTTATGGCAGTCACAGGAAACCAGTGTCGCGATCCCACGACTTCATCTGCCGTCTCTGCACTGATGATTCTGCAAATATATACCCCAGCCCAAACCTTGTATCTGAACTCCAGGCAGGACTACAAACCATCTACCTGGCGTCGTCCCTTGGATGGTAAAGTGCATCTCAAACATGACGTGGCCCAGAGAGAATTATGGAAATGCCCCTGAGCCTGCTCCCTACAGACCTTCTTCTACTCAGTAAATGGAGCCCATGCAACTTCCCTGACAAAACTCCCAAGTCTTCTTGCTTTTCACCTCTTCATCTTTAATCCAGGTCACCAACACCCCTGGCTTGATTATCACCTGCCCTACCCTGGACCAGTTCTTAGGTCCCAGCTTCTGCTTGTACCCCTGAGAATACAGGGCACCCCACATGCTGCTGCCAGGGGGCTGTTTCACAGAGGAGATCAGATGGGTCCCTCCTGACACCTGGCCGCAGAAGGCAACTCCTGAGGACAGCAGGCCCTGCCCTGCCACCTCCTGCCATCCCCCCACCATCCTGGCTTTTCCTTTGTCTCTTGCCCACGTTAAGCTGGTTCTGGCTGTGGGGCCTGTGTGGCTGCTCCTGTCCACTTGGGTGTCCTGGCAAGTGTTAATTGAGCATTTATTTGGACAATAGCAGCTATTATTGTTGTAGTACTAATAATTCACCAATTGTTTTTGCATACCTCTTAAAGCAACACTTTGTGGTAAGAGTTTGTTATCTCCACTTGACAGACTGGGGTCTTGACACTGATTTGGAGAAAGGCAACTGCAGCTCAGGAGACCCTTCCTGAGCTCCCCAGACACCCACTTGGTCTGTTTTCAGGGAAGCTCTGGCCTTTGTCCCCCAGTGGCTCCCTCCTCTTCCCTCTGTCTCCTCTGGCCCGTTCTGACCACCATGTGACAGCAGGACCTGTGTGCCAGGTTCCACGTATCTTCCTCACAGCCCTGAGTGTGCCTCCCTCAGTTCAAGTGTTAATACTATTAGTCTGTCTCTCTCCTGGACTGCTTCCCTGCGGCACCTCCACCCTCTAGGTCTGCGGTCCCCAAGCCCCGGGCCGTGGACCAGTACCCATCTGTGGCCTGTTACGAACAGGGCTGCGTAGCAGGAGGTGAGCAGCAGATGAGTGATGGAAGCTTCCTGTGTACTTACAGCCACTCCCCATCCCTCACAGATTCTGCATTATGCTAAGTTGTATCATTATTTCATCGTATATTACAGTGTAACAATAATAGAAGTAACATGTGTGATAAAAGTAATGTGCTTGAATCATCCTAAAACCATCTCCCCTTACCCCTTGTCTGTGGAAAAATTGTCTTCCATGAGGGCGGTGCCTGTGGCTCAAGGAGTAGGAAGCTGGTCCCATATACTGGGGGTGGTGGGTTCAAACCCAGCTCCAGCCAAAAACAAAAAAAAAAAAAGAAAAATTGCCTTCCATGAAACTGGTCCCTGGGGATTGCTGCTCTAGATCATGGCCTCATGGCCTGGGCTGTTGGGTCGAAGGTTCCTGGTGATTTATTTAGTCATTAATGCGCTAATGGACAGACCTCAGAGCCCAGCATGAGCAGATACAACAGAACCTACTTACCCCTTGAATATACAGTTTGATTTGAGGAACAAGAAGGAAAAAAACTGCTTATTAACACTGTTTTCCCTGGACCTTGACATCAAAAAGTGGTGCTTTCTGAGAGCCTCTCAATGTTAACGACATCACAGCCAGGGCTGCCCACAGTTCAGCTGCCCAGCTCACACCGTCTCCACCAGCACCAGGGATGGGTTAGAATCCAACAAGAATTCTTGTCTTATGAACAGACCATCTCTCCTAGGCTGAGCGAAGAAGCAGGGTCATTCCCTAGAATTTACAAAGTGCTTTATGTTTACACAGTACTTTGTTCTATTTTACTGGAGGTAGAAAGGTCTAGAGCAAACATATACACACAGATACGAACGCTGAATCAGAAAACCTTGGGTCTGTTCCCAGGTTTGCTGCTGCTGACTTATGGGAGTTTTGTGAAAAGGCCGTTTGATTTCTTGATGCATATCGAGTGAAACATTCCCTTGCTTTCCTACACAGGGAAGTTGCAAAACCAAATGAGACTGTTTGTGAAATGCCTAAGATATTTATAACAGTGGGGCATGCTTTCGTTCCCCAGTGCAGGGGTATTCTCCACTGAGAAGAGGAAGGAGAGGTAACTAACCAGGAGGGGACTTTAGCCTGGAGGACCCTTGGCGCCTTGTCACCTGGAGGGTATAGGGCTCACTGTCATATTCCTCTGCTGGGCCTGTCAGAAGGGCTGCCCGGTCCCTTACTTCTGATACTTCTATAGCTGTCCAGACTCAAATATTTGGAGATAGTCTTGGTGCGGCCCTGTTTATTTTTGTTTTCACCTCACTCTGGTCTTCTCTGAGCTGCATACTGGACTTCTGATGCTGTCTTTTAAACAGGCCTCTGCTGCAGTTTATTCCTTCTCTGTATCCTGCATATCACACCAGATGAATATTCCTAAAGTATATTTGATGTGCTCCTCCCCTGCTCTAGAACTTTCTGTGGGTTCCCATTTCTCAAAGATTAGAATCCAAACTCCTTAAGGGTGACCATAATCTGGAAAGAAGATTGCCTTTCCTACTTAATCACATCCTCATTCCCCATTTGGGGCACTCTGCTACCTTTTATACCCCTGTCCTCCCTGTGTTTACACTTCCCTCTCTTCTCAATGACTTTCCTCAGCTCCACCTACATGATGTTGGTCCATTCTGTACTTCAAGGTCCAGCCAATGACAACTGCTGCCCATTCTCAATTCTTTTTTTTTTTTTTTT
>NW_003852448.1:7040653-7041131 GCF_000181295.1 Otolemur garnettii
TTTTTTTTTTTGAGACAGAGCCTCAAGCTGTCGCTCTGGGTAGCCTGACTTGGCATCACAGCTCACAGCAACCTCTAACTCCTGGGCTCAAGTGATTCTCTTGCCTTTGCCTCTCAAGCTGGGACTACAGGTGCCTGCCACAACGCCTGCCTATTTTTTGGTTGCAGCCATCATTGTTGTTTGGTGGGCCCAGGCTGGATTCAAACCTGCCAGCTCAGGTGTATGTGGCTGGCGCCTTAGCCGCTTGAGCCACAGGCTCCAAGCCGTGTGCTGCCTGTTGTTACTGTGTGTGTGTTTTCTCCCCAGTAAGTTCGTGGCTCTTTAGAAGGAGACTCAGTGAATTGAACAGTATTTCATCAATTCTAAGGCACTCTCCATTTGGTATTTTAAGAACTCTGGAATCGGGACACATCTTAAAATCCAATATATGTCATAGTTTGTGTCAGCATGTTTCTTTTTTTTTTTTTTTTTTTTGAGA
>NW_003852448.1:7041423-7061749 GCF_000181295.1 Otolemur garnettii
TTCTTTACTGGCAGTGTCTGAAATAATGGCTCACCATGCTGTCAGTCACCTCCTAGAGCAGGTCTTGCACACAGCAGGTGATTTTTCCCAAGTGTTATTGATCACTTGCTGAGCCTTCAGGTGGCCACACAGAAGCCGGCCCTCGGTGTTTGAGAGCCCACTCCACAGCTGCTGTGCAGCCCCCAGGGCTTCAAACGGAGCACATGTGAGAGGGAGGAGGGAGTGGGGCTCTCTCAGTGCCTGCATGCCCGAGACACCTCCTGAGCCAGACACATGCTGTGGAGGGAGGTCACAGAGAAGGGACTGTGACACCCTAGTGTGAGCGACACATCACAGAAGTTGCAGCTGAGGGGGTGGGTTCCCCTAACAGATGGGTCCTGGGGTTCAGACTGGGCCAGGAAGGCCAGAGGAGCATGCTAGTGAAACAGTGCATTACAGTGTGCGTGGTGCCTCTGTCCGTAGCTGTGATCACCATCAAAGTGTTCAGGGGGTGAATGAAGCCAGGGGCCAGTCTGATAAGCAAAAGGCCTCTCGGGTAGCGCCTGTGGCTCAAAGGAGTAGGGCGCCAGCCCCATATGCTGGAGGTGGTGGGTTCAAACCCAGCCCTGGCCAAAAACTGCAAAAAAAAAAAAGGCCTCTGGATGGATTCCTACTGTCTTAAAAGAGAACTCAGCTCTGTAGGGGTGGGGGGCAGCTCTCCTAGCCTGGTGGGTGGGCCTGAGTGTATGATGGACATGACCTTCCTGTTTAAATGAGTTGTCACGTGAAATATAACTGGACAATAGCAACTGTTATTTTCATGGTACTTGACAACTTCCAGGTCACTTTCACATGCATTGCTTTCTTTTGAATCTTAAGGCAATGCTTGTGGTAAGATGTTGTTATCTCCACTTAACAGATTAGGAACCGGAGGCTCAGAGAGGGAGCAGAGGAGAAAGGTGACTGTGGCTTAAACCCTCACTGTGCGCGGCACATCAGTCACCACATTTCATTTTTTTCCACAGGAAGCTGTCTTGGTGTTGGTTATCACTGCGGTTTAGAGGAGGATGCTGAGGTTGGGGCAGTAAGTTATTTGCTTACTTGGCACGATGGACCCAGGGCCTGTACCCTGGTATTCGGACTCCTTTAAATCTTCTTTCACCCTTAGTACACGAGGCTACATAACACTTGTTCTGGGGACACAGAGGCACAACACAAATCATAAGACCCCCTGCTCCCGGGTGATGAATGTGGCCATTTAGGTCCAGTGGCTCTTCAGCTTCTTGGCTAACTTGGGACCAGGGGGCCAGCTGAGTGAGAGGCTGATCCTGGATATCTGGCTACCACGCAGCCCTTCTCTCCTGGCCTCTTGCTGACTCCCTGGCTGTGCTGCTTGAGGAATTGTATTTTTCAAGTCTGAAGGGAAGCTCCTATGTGCTTCCTACTTCCGGCCAAGCCATTCTGTCCACATCCCAGTGTCTTTGGGTTTCCAGAAAATACAAATGCCAGAGAGGTTACTAACCTTCCCATCCCTCCCCTAAAGCGAAAAGTAAACAGATTTTCTGCTTAAAGGGGAGCGAGGGGAGGAGGAAGAGTGCTACTGGTTGAACTGTGGGTTCCCAGAAGGAAATGCTGAATTCCTAACCACCAGGACCTCAGATTGTGTCCTTATCTAGAAATAGGGTCACTGCAGGTGTAATTAGTGACAATGAGGTCCTCCTGGAATAGGATAGGCCCTTAATCTATGACGACCAGTATCCTTGTGAAGACTTGCATGTGAGGACCAGCACATGGGAATGTCCTGTGAGGATAGGACGAAGTGATGATCCACAGCCAAGGAGCGCCAGGGGTTGCTGGCAACCACCAGAGCGTGGAAGAGCTGAGAATAGATTTACTAAGGTTCCAGAGGGAGCGTGTCCCCGCTGACATCTTGATTTGGGACTTGTAGGTTTCACAATGAAGACACAATGCACTTCTGTTGTTTTAAGCCACCCAATCTGCAGGGCTTTGTTATGGCAGCCATAGGGAACAAGTACGTAAAAGCACAAATTATGCCTCAAAATACCTATCCTGAGTTTGAATTTTAGTCTTTAAGAAGTGGGGACCCATAGAAAGTTCTAGAGCATGGGATCACACCAAATATACATTAGGAATATTTATTTGGTGGTGAAATGCAGGACATAGAGAAGGAATAAACTACAGACGGGGGCCTGTTTAAGAGACAGCATCAGAAGATCAAGTATGCAGCAAATAACCCCCCACCCACGAATCATGGATTAAAAAATGTTATTGAAGTTCCTAATAGTTGTTTAGCAGAGGGGGACAGGATTCAGACTTTGATGAAGACATGGGTATAAGGGCAAAGAGTCAGGGAAGAATTGGAGGAGGCTTTAGGATTACAACAGGGGTGTGCTTGAGGGGAGGTGCAGCAATGAGGCTGGTTGGGCAGGCAGAGCTCTGAATGCTGGCGGTCTCTAGACTGATTGGTCTAGGCAATGGGGAACCAATTTAAGTCTCAATGTTGACAATTGCTATAGTGAAAGCAATTTAATACCATACAGTGGAAAAAGTAAGAGCTGTGAAATGAGAACCAGGTTAAAATGCTAGTTTCCCAACTCACTAGCTATGTGACTTAAAGTAACTTAGTTAACCTATACTGGGGAGTTCTGGGGACATGCATGGGGTGATAATGGCACAGTCTTGGATCCTCTCAAATCTCCACGTGAAAACAGGGTAACTAGATAGCAAAAACCAAAACCCGTGCACAACATTCACAGGACAATTAGGTATCAAAGTATCTCCATAAGCCCCCAGAATACAAGCAAGTGGTACAAACCACGAAAGCCATGAGGCCCATGTGGTGTTAGCATCTGTGTGGAAGAACAGGGGGGAGTGAAGGGGCTTCTAACAGAACAACAGGCAGAACCTGGCTGGTTGGTGAGGCCTGAGGACAGTGGCTACAACGGGAAGGGGATACACTCATTCCAACTGGGACAATAAGAGGGTCCCGCTGCAAAACTTTCAGGGGGTGGGCCAGTCCAACCTCTGAACTCTTGAAGCTGGCTCACTAGGGCTCCTGGCTGATAGGACCCCACACTAAGGGGATGTGACTTAGAGTAGAATCAAAATCGAGCAGAATAGGGACACCAGAAGTGATGAAAAGAGACTGTTCAGATACATAGTAAAAAGTACGGGAACCAAGCATGAAAACAACAGAATGAACTCTAAGTTTAAAAATAAAAAAGGTATTTGAACCAAGTCTTCTTATAAAAGTCAGGGCAACTATCAGCATATAAAAATTAATGGCAGAAAAAAGTTCAAGGTCAGATTAGAAGACAGAAGTAGAATAACAACAAAGCACCCTGGAGTGGCATGTTCCCTGCACACAACACTGTAATGTATGTGTTTTCTGTTTCTGTATGACGAATGGCTGCAGACTTAGCTCCTTGAAATACTCATTTATCATTTTGCAGCTTCTGTGCATCAGGAGTTGAGGCAGAGCTTAGCTGGGTCCTTAGGCAGGTACTCACAAGGCTGAAATTGCTATACGGAGCTGCAGTTTCATCTGAGGCTCAGGGGCCTTTTCTATGCTTACTGGTTGTTGGAAGGATTTGGTTCCTGTGATTACAGAATTAAAACCTTTGCCCCCAGAGGCTGGCCACTATTTGGTGCCACATAGGCCCCTCCATGACACAGCAGTTTGCTTTTCCAAGGGCAATAGGAGCGTGTTTCTACTGCTGTACATCTCTCTGACTTCTCTATCTCTGACCTCTAGACTCTGATTTAAAGGCGTCACCTGACTGGGTCAGACCTACCCAGGCCCTTTTGATTAACTCAAAGCCAACTGATTAGGGGTCTTAATTGAATCTGCAAAATTTCCTCACCTTTGCCATATAATGTAACCTGATCATGAGATTAACACCCCTTTATTTTTAATAGGTCCTGCCCACACTCAAGGGAAGGGGGTTATGCATGGCTTGTGTATTGGGTGTGGGCTATGTTAGAATGTATTTTTTAAAAAATTCTAAAAGCATTTTAAAAAGGCATAGAAACAGAAGAATAACAGAAATCAAAATTGGAAAATCTCAGAAATAAGTTAACAGAAATAAAAATAACTAGAAATGATAATTAAACTAGAAGAAACACAGGAACAAATAAATGCAAGAGGCAATGACAAGAAAAACAGAAAGGAAATTTAAAAATCCAAAAACGACAAAGAAAAAAGTAAAAAGCAGGTAACACCTGTGGCTCAGTGAGTAGGGTGCCAGCTCCATATACCGAGGGTGGTGGGTTTGAACCAGCCCCAGCCAAACTGCAACAAAAAAATAGCCAGGTATTATGGTGGGTGCCTGTAGTCCCAGCTACTCCGGAGGCTGAGGCAAGAGAATCATCTAAGCCCAAGAGCTGGAGGTTGCTTTGAGCTGTGACACCACAGCACTCTACCGAGGGTGACAAAATGAGACTCTGTCTCTAAAAATAAAAGAAAGAAAGAAAAAAAAAAGTAAAAGGCTTCAAAGAGTGTGACAAATAGTGAAGATGAACAGAGAAGATCCAACATGTGAATAATAGGAGTCCCTAAAAAGAAAACCAAAGCAGGGGCCAGAACAAATACCAAAAAGTATGATTCAAAAGACATTTTTGCAAGGATTTAAAATGGAATATTAAAAGAGAACACCTAGAAATACAGACCCACAAAAACCAATACCAAACCATATTCTAGTAAAATTATAGGACTTTAAAGAAAAAGAAAAAAATAAACACTGACTATCTAGAAAAAAGAGAACAACTGACTTCCAAATAAAACTAGTTATCATCAGACTTTTCAGTAGCAACAGTTTATGCCACAAGAGGAAACATATTATACTCAAGGAAAGAAGATGGGAACCAAAGATTTTATATCAAGCAAAAATTCTCTTAAGCATAAAGAGCACACATTCCTATCAGCATGGAAGAACTCAGGAAACATTGTTCTCTTGACCTTTTTAAAGGAATCTACAGGAGAATAAGTTTTAGATGACGCAGCATCTACAAATATCAACTTAAGAACTGGTGGTGAAAGTTAAATATACAGTTACTTGTAAAACTATGGTAAGTGAGGATTTAACTGGAGAGATTATAGTATTTGATGAATGTATGATCAGATGATACTATGTATACAGTATAATCACAACAAATAAAGGGCAAATGGAGGTGGAGTATGCCTGAGTACTTATGGGATATTTTAATTCTATTAGGCCCCATGTCTTTGAGAAGCAGGGTTCTCAAAGAAAGAAGAAAGAAACGGAAGAAAGAAGATGCAGATGGAGCACAGAAGTGGCTAAAAACCCTGTTGTTCCCCATTTGAATTGGAAAATTCTCTATGAACTCAAGCTACATCTCTATTTTATCTATCTCATCTGTCTACTCCATCAGTCTTTTTTTTTTTTTGAGACAGAGCCTCAGTCTGTCCCCCTGGCTAGAGTGCTGTGGCATTACAGCTCACAGCAACCTCCAACTCCTGGGCTCAAGCGAGTCTCCTGCCTCAGCCTCCCAAGTAGCTGGGACCACAGGCGCCCGCCACAACGCCCGGCTATTTTTTGGTTGCAGCCGTCATTGTTGTTTGGCGGGTCCGGGCTGGGGATTCGAACCCGCCACCTTAGGTATACGTGGCTGGCGCCTTAGCCTGTTGAGCTATAGGCGCCGAGCCTACTCCATCAGTCTTGCGTTCACAGAGAATTTTTAATTTCAAATGGAGAACAACAGGGTTTTTACTTAGCCATTACTAGGTATAGTAGGTATCATCTGTATATGATCCGGACATCTAGGCAATAGATACAGACTGAGTGGATTTTTGTAGGTATTTATCTATATCTATTGGTCATCTCTAGATAGCTCTATATCTTGTTGGCTCTGTTTCTCTGGAGAACCCTAATGGATACAGGCATAATGATTTCTACTAACTTAATCTGACTTTATTCTATGAATTTGAAGGAGTGGGTAAAGGCATCATGGAGCATGATTACTCCCGGGCTTCACCGCATTTGGGGATGATTGCTTGGCAAGCTTTTCACCTTCTGGTGGGAAGGCTCAAGCGCAGACAGACAGAAAGAAGCACAAGGGACCAGACAGGAGGAGAGCCTCACTTTGTAACAAACCTGCTGCTCTCACGGTAACTAGTCCAGTCCTAGGAGAGCGAGAACTCCCCCCAGAGACCCCAGACATACCACTCACCTGTTTATGAGGGATCTGCCCCTATGGCCCAAACACTTCCAAAAGGACACATCATCTCTCAACACTGTCATATTGGCAATTTAATGAGTTTCAATGGGGATGAACCACATCCAAACCATAGCAGCCAGTTTGCCTAGAGCAGAGCTGAAATATTAGAGCCAATATCTGGGAACTGTGTATTTAAAATTCTTTCTAAAAATGTTGCCTGTTTGCACACTTCAAATACTCCTGGCCTTAGTATTTGTAGCTTTCAGCATGAGAGCACTCCTTTAAGACAGTGCTTGAAATACTCAGCTGCCTTGAAGTAGGGGGCCCCAGAGCCTACACCACAGGTGTCTTGTATTCCTTCAACACTCTTGATTCTTCAAAGGCTTCTAGGAGGGAGTAAGGCTGGTCACTCAGAGCTGGTAATGACTTTCCAGGAGTCCTTTCTGCAGAGTCACTTTAATGGAAGAGAAGTGCCTGTGTTCCCATGGGGATGTCTATTTCATCTCCCTGGCCCCAGAGTTTCATGCTCTCTCTGTCCCTCCCAGACCCACGTTGGAAGGAGTTGAAGATGCAGTGTCAGCCCAAGAACGCTGCTCCCCTCTCAGCCATGTTGTAACACATACATAAATTACATGAATAATTTTATGTTGTAACCACACGACCAAATAACCATATAAATTATACGGCATCCATAATTTAAAGTGTCATGATCATCCCTGACCACATGAATGTTTGGGGTTCGGTTTGCCCAATATCTTTCCTCGTGACACTTTCCCCCCAAACCATGAATACCTTTTCTCTGATACTTAACCTTCCAAAGGAACTATAAAAGTATGCATTCAAAAAAAAAGGGGGAGCGGCACCTGTGGCTCAAGGAGTAGGGCGCTGGCCCCATATACCAGGTGCGCCAGGTTCAAGCCCGGCCCCACCCAAAAAAACTGCAAAAAAAAAAAAAAGGAAAAAAGTACACATTCTAATTTTTAAAAATCCTGTGTGTGGGGGGGTGGCCCCCATGGCTCAGTGGGTAGGGTGCCGATCCCACATACCAAGGGTGGTGGGTTCAAACCCGGCCCTGGCTAAACTGTAACAAAAAAATAGCCGGGCGTTGTGGTGGGCGCCTGTAGTCCCAGCTACTCGGGAGGCTGAGGCAAGAGAATCGCCTAAGCCCAAGAGCTGGAGGTTGCTGTGAGCTGTGATGCTACAGCACTCTACCCAAGGTCACAAAGTGAGACTCTGTCTCTAAAAAAAAAAAAAAAATCCTGCGTGTATGACATGATTCGCCCTGTGCACATCAGACAATCTGTCTTGTTTTATGAGTCACATCTCTTTCCCCTTCATTTTCTAGCTATGTTATTATAATATTTTCTAAAAGCTTAAGCTTGATGTATTTATTTCCCAGCCAGTCACTTATGAAATTACCTTACTAGTTCTGAGAGCTTTTTTGGTCGATTTTAATGTCTTTACAAGGTAGGTGATTACATTATCTAACAGACAATCTCGACTCTTATTTCAATACTTAATAATTCTTCGCCTACCCAGAATCTAATGAGAATACCTCTCTTGCTTCAATGACTTTGTGAGGTATTTTTTATTATGTGAAGGAAATAACATTTGATTACTGTTTCACTATGGATTTGTTTAACTCAGGGAAGAATGCTGAGTTTGGTTCAGATGAAGCCTCTGTTGCCAGGAGGACGGAATGGTGGGCCTCAGACTAGGAGTCTATTACCAGTGTGGAAGGGATCGAAGGCTGAGGCTGGGGATGGGGAGACCAGTCAGGTGGAGCCTCCAAGGAGAAGTTAATAGACAGCCATGTAAACTGGAATTCCACAAAGAAAACACCAGACAAGAAAGAGAAACTAGATGAAAGAAAAAAATAGAAGGAACATTTTCTGAACTGGGGGAAGCCTTCATTTTCAAATTGGAAAGAACCATTGAGTGCTGATTAAAAAAAAGTAAAGGAGGCTCGGTGCCTGTGGCTCAAGTGGCTAAGGTGCCAGCCACATACACTTGAGCTGGTGGGTTTGAATCCAGCCCAGGCCCACCAAACAACAATGATGGCTGCAACCAAAAAATAGCCGGGCACTGTGGCAGGTGCCTATAGCCCCAGCTGCTTGGGAGGCTGAGGCAGGAGAATCACTTGAGCCCAGGAGTTGGAAGTTGCTGTGAGCCGTGATGCCACAGCACTCTACCCAGGGGGACAGCTTGAGACTCTGTCTCAAATAAAAAAAAAAAGTAAAGAAAGTTTTATCTGGGTGAAAGTTTTTACTCTTAAGGATAAAGAAGAAAAAATCCTACATCCATAAATGAAAAAAAAATTGTCTATAAAGGGGAAAAAATCTAGGTATACATTAGACTTCTCTCTAAACATAAAATGCCGAATGGAGCAACATCTACAGAAGCTGAGGTCGGTAGATTGTTGTCTGTCGTCTAAGACCACCAGAGTTACTCACCTGCAAAGTGGCAGCCCAAGGACACTCTCAGATACACAAAGACTTGTGAATATGTCGATCATCTTCTATTCCTGAAAGATTACTCAGCCAAAATCTCCTCGTATCAATGTTTAGTATCGAGTATTTGTACAGTTTTAATGTGTTTTATGTAAATAATGGTGTATACATGGTAATCAAAGCTTTGGTTGTACAGAAAGCATGAAATGAAAAGAGAAATCTTTCTCCTTGTAATGCATTTATAGTCTCTCTCTCAGAGTTAGCCAATTTTCACAACTTTTGTTTTTGTTCTTCCTAATTATAAATGTACATTATCCCTCCTTTTCCACTAGTCCACTTTAGATCGGATTGTTATCGTAAATGAGGCTTTTAGAATCTTTTCTCCTTCTTTCCATCCCTTTCTAAGTTTTTTATTATAGTTTTACTTTTGGTTCATCCATTAATGACATCTATACTATTAAAATGTAAAATAAACCAAAACATCTGTTTCTGATTTGTGAACTAGGTACCCACGTGGTTCAGTGTGGGGAAGTTAACACCCACAGGTCTCTCCACCTCTTCTCACCTTCCTGTATCTTCAGCCCCATTAATCCTTTCATAGTCAAGATTCATAGTATCTGTATCCTATAACTTAAAAAATATTTGTCTATAGGTTAATTCTAAATATTAAACCCCAATTTTATCAATCAGCGTTCACTTGCAAGTAAATTAGCCACTGTGAGTATTTTAAGGAGAAAGGGATTTACCAGAAGAAATTAGATGCTTCCAAACATGTCCAGAGAGCTGGCACCCGGGGCTCTAAGTAGGGCTTTCCGGAAAGAATGCAGAAGGGAATTGAGAGGTGCTGTGGGCTTCAGAACGGCGGTTCAGGTGTGACACAGGAATCTGGGAACTGTCCCTGCTGCATTTATTGGCTCCCTCAACATCCGGCAAAGTCTATATCAGATTAAAAAAATGCTTTACACCTTGCCTCTCGGCACTGTGATGCTGTTAGCCCTGCTACGGAAAAACAGTAACAAAACAACCCAGGACCTCCATGACCAGGCTTGTCAGCAAAAAGAGCAGGAGCCAGACAAGTACACATTCGGGGCCCACTTCTGCCTTCTGCAAAGCATATCTAGAACTCTAGCTAGTGGGGAGCCTGGAAATGGAGGGTTTGCTTTCCAGCCTGTTCAGAACAGAGAGGAACACTAGGAAAAAGGTGGAAACACAGCAAGGACCCACCCCCAGCACACACCATGCCTAGGATTAGTGTTGACCAGGATGGAAGACGGGACACACCAGCAAGGAAACGGACTTGTCCGTCTGCTCCTGGTATTCCCAGGATTGAGCTCAAATGGACTCTCTCTCTTCCGCCTTTCAATTCCTCGAAACTCATGCAACATTTAAGTTTGCTTTTTAGACTATGAGTTTCTCAGACAGACTTTTATTTTCCTGGAACTACCAATTGACTTTGTTGTGTTTATTTGACAAAATATAATTTGAGCACATCTTGCCACTAGATCATTCAGCTTCGGAACAGTCTGTCATCTCTGTACCCAACACATTCATCTTGAAGTCCTCTGAGTTTCTGTTCTAATTTAGATCCTTGGAGCAATAACATTTTTTAACTTCTAAGAACTTGTTTCTCTCCAATTGCTACTTTTATAACAACCTCTTCTTTTCTGGGAACTAACATGGTGTTGAATCTGCAGGTCAGACGGTCAGAGTGTGAAAGCCCTCTTCCATCTCCTAGTTCTTGTTTTCTCCTGGGTTGGCTGTTTTACTGGTTCGTCTTGATCCATGCCTTCTGTACTGTCAGTTTTTCTCAGACGCCTGGTAACTCTTGCTGTCTGTTCAGATTTCTAAATGAAAAGCGAGGCTGGCTGACGTGACGCTGGCACGTCTCTGCAGCTGTCTGGACTTGCTGTCCTCCTTGGCCTCTCCAACGGGCATGGGTGGTGTGTGGTGGATTGCAGGCTGCCTGTGGGGTCTTGGGAGGGAGATGGCAGCCTGACTTGTCCTCAGCAGCCGTGAGTGTCCCATTCGTCTCGTCCTGGCAGTTCCCTTCTGCTCCCTGAATGCTGCTGGCCTAAGTTGGTGTTCTAGGTCCTGTGGCTGTCATCACATGGGCGAGGCCTTGTTCCACACCGTTCTTGTATTTCTGGTGTTGCCAGAAATCCTGGAGTCCTTGCTGGCATCTCTACCTGCACCATCACATGGCCTCCTGTGTGTCTCTTTTCCTCTTCTTGTAAAGATATCAGTCATATTGGATTAGGACTCATCCTAATCAAGTATGACCTCATCTTCCCTTCTGAAAAGACCCTATTTCCAAATAAGGCCACAGTCACTGGTACTGGTACTTAGGCCTTCAACATGTCTTTCTAGAGGATGCAATTCGACCCACAACAGTCAGCTCCCTAGACATGGCCCCTGAAACAGGTTCAGGTGCACATGGTTATTCAGAGAAAAACCTCGAAGGGAGTAAAAGAGGAGCAGGATGGGTGTGAGGCTGTCTCAGGTGAAGTCGAACCTGGACCAGCCCTGGCGGGGGGAGGTGGTCTACAGAGTTGTCCGGCCTCAGGTTGAGACCTGGGCTTCGTTTCCTGTGCCAGTCAATCATTGCTCCGCATGGGAGCGTGTGATTCCCCAGCCGGGCGGCTCTCTTGGGCCCAGCACACATCTCTAGAGAAGATGTCAGACGTAAGGCCATCAGCCAATTACTGAAGGCAGCACAGGAGGGAGGGGAATCTTTCCTTCTGGATCTCCTGTTGCAAGTGTGTTTTACCTTCTTGTGCTATCTTTTGTGTCTCACTCTCACGTTTTCCATCTCTTTTTTGTTTTTCTGGGCTGCATTCTAAGTTCTTATGCTCTGGAGCAAGTGTGCGTGCGTGTGTGTGTGTGTGTGTGTGTGTGTGTGTTGGTGGGGGGTGGCCAATCCTCTCCTAGAAGATCCCTTAGGCCTGCATTTTATGATCCTCAGTGGGACACACCTTCTCTTGGCAGTGGTTTCCTCTGGGGGAGCCCAGAGTCTGAACCGTGCCGTGTGATGGAAGCCACAGAGAAGTTTGCTTTTGTTTCCGCCATTAGCTTTCAGGGTTTTCTCTGGTCTGAGGCCAGTTATACACGTGTCAGTTTCTCAGGTTCTTATATCATAAGGGTGACCTGGAGCACATGCCTCACCTACAGGACACTTAGGCTAAGATTTTTCACAGGAAGTGCTTTTTTTTTTTTTTTAATCCATCCAGATCCTGGTGTGGGGGTACCTGGGGACAGACCTCTGTATTATGAGAGAGAGAAACCTTCCTGGAACTGCTCTGTGCTGGGGTTCCACGTCAGCTCCGCATCTCGTGCAGAACCTTCGGTCCCTGTGTGGCCCCGTGTGAGCTTTGAGACCCCTTCCCCAGCAGGTGTGACCTCTCTCTGGCTCCCTGAAGCTGCTGGTTGGACCTTGATCCATTTAGCTCTTGGTGAGCTCTACTTTTTCTAGCATCTAAGGATTGCTCTTTCCTCCTTTTAGCTAGATGCTAAAATTATTTCTCATTATATTTTAATCCTGTATCTCTACCTGGAGGTCTTCCATGGTTCTGCCTATCATGGTTTTAAATCTGGAATTCTTTCCTTTAGAAGTTCATCAAAGTCTCTCACGTGCTGAAGTCCGTACACCATCTCCTTCCCCACTGCAACATCAGTGCTGTTATGGATTCATTCCCTATGGCAATTTTTTACTGCTAATCCCATAGAGTTTTGTCATGGAGAGAAGCTACACATATACAACTGAGGTGTCTTACATTGAGAGCACATGAAGTTGTCTCAATTTCCTCCCAGGGACACTTCAGTTCATTCACTAGCACTCCGCACAGTACTTCTGCTCAAAAACACCACCTTCTATCTTGCTTTTATAGTTATTTAAAAGTTTACCTTGCTCCGCCCACAACAAGATAGTAAGCTACTTATTATCAAAGCTTATATTTTATTTGTCTTTATATCTTCCAAGCATCTTGCCCAGTGTCTTGCAAACACTGGGTATTTCACATGGAATAAGGGAGCTCGGTTAGACTCCAGCCCTGACCTTCCCATGTGACTTTGGGAAAGTTATGCAACCTCTCTGAGCCAACTTTCTCATCTATAAAATGGCAACGGTCGAACCTTTCCAGGACTGTTTTAAAAGTGAAATGAGAATGCGTATAGGAAGCATAACCCCTCCCAGATCTATACAAATATGTCTAAATTCTCCCAGGGGGTTTATTTCACGCCTCTGAAATAACCAGGTGCCCCTTTCTCCTTTCCCAGCAGTTCCCTATCTGAAATGTGGGGCAAGGACTTTTCTGGCAAATTGGTGAATCAGAACTTTACAGCGGGGCTCTTTCTGATGACGTCAGCTGCAATCCTGAAAGGCTGAGAGCAAAATGGCCCCCAGACAGTTCCATGACCCCTCACTCAAAATCATCTTAAGGGTTTGAAAGAATTGAGCTTAAAAAGGCTGAGAGAAAAATCTTTGTGGTGACAGCTGTCGCATTGACAAACGTGGGAGGGGTTGGGCAGAGGGAGCTGTGAAATGGACAGTGTTTCCCCCTCATTTCAGGCCTCATGAGAGGGCTTGAGAATGACACTCAGAGCTGGAGATTTTCCCTCTGGGGTGGAGGCGGGCAGAAAGAGTGCTGTTGGCCCACCCTGTGGGTGTGACACTCGGGGCAGGAGCCAGTATCACACAAAGCAGCTCAAGAGAGCCTGTCACTAGAAGTGCAGGTGGGTCTCCCACTGGCAGAGTCCCCTAGGCAGTGCTGGTGAGACCTCCCTGTGCCCCTCCTAGCAGGGGCTGCAGCACTGACCACCAGGCAGAGGCCTATCTTCCAGCTCTGTTTCTCTCTGGTGTATGCTCTGGAAATTGCCCTCGGCCAAAGACAGCTGCCTAATCCAGTGTCACAGCCCTTCCTCAGAGACCACACCATCCCATGCTGGGTCCACAAGGGGGTTCTGGCAGATGCCTGGCCGCTGCAGGGGTAATTCTGAGAGGCCCCCAGCTCCATAGCGTCTCACAGCACTGACCACGGCCTCTGTGGCAGCTGCCTGGACCTCTCTGCCCAACCTGCAGGGCTATTCCCAAGGGCATTTCCCACTACATCTCCTGTTCTCTGGCCTCAGTGGAGGTTACCAGACGCTGAATCCCCCTGGAAACAGCTCTCTTCCCTCCCACCCCTCTTGGAGGGGTCCAAAACCATGAGTGAGCCTGGGAGGAAAAGAGAGACGTGGGCGGGGAGCAGAGGAGCCGTTCCCTGCCCACCCCAGGCTACACTGTGAAGGCTCCTGGGCTGGCTAGAGAGATGCTGTCATTCTGAATAAAGCTGAATTTTGACTATTTCTTTTCTTTTTCTTTTCATCATTTTTTTGTTTGTGTCACCCTTGGCATTTTTATTTTATTTTTTTCAGGTTAATGTGAGGGTACAAACAACTAGATTACAATATCTGCATTTGTTAGGTAGAGTCCTTGTGTCCCACACTCAGGAGATGTGCCATATACCCTTACACTGTGCCCATGAAGTGAGAGCACGCCAATCCCCCTCCCCTAGTTTTAGCTGTTCCATGAAACTGAACGTCTTAGCTGTTGACATGAGGCTGCTCTTGTGACTAGTAGTGTCTGAAGGATGAGGACAGTGATCCTGATCCAGCAGTACACAGAGATGCTTTGGGGCCACCCACGTTTTCAACCAAGTGTAAGGAAACAACCAGGTCAGGTGGCTAAGGAAGGAGCGTGCCCAAGCATCACGGACCAGAGGCAGAGTCAGGCAGGCCAGTGGCAGAGTCAGGGCCAGCCCACTGCTTGCAGACCCACAAAGTCCTCCTCTTCAACACACTCCCTGATGTCTCTATGGGTCCCAGTCCAAACTAAATTTCCAGAACAATCAATGCTGTTTCATTTTTCAGTTTCTTTGTCTATACACTGTTCTTCCTGGTGTATTTAGAAAATGGTGAGTAAATGTTGTGGGCAAAAGCGAGGTGGGTGTGGGCGTAAGGAAAGGGAGGAGGCAGGAGGGTGGGAGCAACTGTGTGACCTAACGCAGGGCACACTGTGGAGCCCCGGAGACGGTTCTGAGAAGGGCTGAGAAGACGCCCCCAGCCTTCCCTCTCCTGAAGTGGGAGCTCTGGCTGTCTACGGGGGATCCTGAGACCAACCTTTGTGGTTTCAGCATTTCAGACTGAGGTTGAAAAGTGCGTACAGCATGTCTGTATCTGACAGACTTGAAACCAGCATCATCCGGCTTGAGGTGGTTGTCATGGCAATGCATGATTACCAGGGCTTGACTGGAACAGCAGCCCAATCACCATCGATCACTTCCCCTTTCATTTCTTCCCTACACTGGGTTTCCCTTACAGACAGGTAAGAACAAGAAACCTGGATGAGAAACCACTTTGGGCCAGCCACATTCATCACCCTCAATCTAAATCAGCCTCTTCCTGACTGGGACCAAGGGAAGAAGTTTTGATACCTCAGGCAGCTTCTGACAGTGGCTTAACAATTTGTGCAGTGCCCAGACATCCCAGGAGCCCATGCCAGGCCCCCCCGAGCTCGATTTCATACCCTGGTGCATTAACAGTCCTGTCCCACACCCCAAACTTCCTGCCCTTACTTTGGGTTTGATTTCTCTAGAATTTGCCCTTCCCTCTACCCGGAGAGTGGGGCTCAAAAATAGTTCCTAAGATGTCACAGGTCTTACAGTTCATCCCACGGTTACTATTGTCGTTATTCTTTAGCCTTACCCCGAAGGCTCCAGTCTCCTTCGTGAAGCACTCTCAGCACCTAACGTTCATAATCACGGTCACAGAACTTAACACCCGCCTTCCTCCTTCACGACTGCCCACAGTTCTGGGGCTGCACCACACTCATTCACGCAGTAAACCCCACTGACCACCTACTAAGGGCCAGGCAATGTACTAGATCCTGGACAAAACAGACAAGCATCTCTGCCCTCACGGGGCTTAACACCTCATGTGGAGCAGACAGTGAACACATATGTAGGTAGGTCACACAGTGTGTTAGACGATGACGTGAGTCAAGAAGAAAAATAAACAAAGGAGGAGACAGGAGAGTTAGGACAGAGAATTTCCGATTTTAAAGAGTGGTCCACGAAGGATATGCTGAGAAGAGACTTTTAAGAAGAGAGCTTTGGGTATCCAGAAAAAGAGAGTCCACCAGTGCGAAGGTCCTGAGGTAGGTGGGGATGGGCGGTGGAAGGCAAGGTTAGAGAGGAGTCAAGGGCAGCTTCAAAAGGCCTTGGAGGGCCTCATGGAGATGCCGGCTTTTCCATGAGTGAGATACAAAGTTTTTGGAGGGGTCTGGCGGAGAAGCCTTCTCACTGTTGCTTTGAGAGGAGATCAGAGAGGAGCAGAGGTGGAGGGAGAAGCTGGCTACCGGGGGACATCTGCTCCAGGCTGGCACAGAGGATGGAGTGAGAAGTGGCTTCTGGATGTGCCTGGGCACTACCACCACCACCTGGGTTTGCTGAGACTGGGAAGCAGCTATGGAGAAAGAAGGCCATGCGACCACATTCGGTCTTGGCTCAAGTATCAGGAAGGCTGGCAAGGTCATGCCGAGAGGAGAGGTGGAAGGGAAGCACGGGTGTGGGGTGTGGTGGGAGGTCAGGATACAGTCTGGGGTGTTTATGAGACACCCAGGTGGGATGTCAAGCAGACGTTTGGAGATTCAAGTCTGAAGTTCACAGAGAGACGTCCAGATCGGGCTGTCGCCTCAGGAGTCATCACTGAAAAGGTGATTTGTGAGGCCATAAGACTGATGAGTGCACCACAGGAGTGAGTGTACACAGAAGAGAAGAGGTCCAGGCGGGAGCCCAGGGCCATTGACACCAGCAGGGGAGGAGGAACCTGAGACAGATGGAGGAAAACAGCACAAAGGAGAACCACAGTGTGATGTCAGGAAGGTGGGCAAGGAAAGGGCTTCAGAAAGAGGGTGCTCAGTCCACTGTGCTGCTGGGAGGAGAAGCTGGGGCTGAGTCTGGGGGCGCTGGCAGGACAGTCTGATTGGAGGCAGGTCTGGAAGAAAATCAGAAACTCCAGGGACAGTAAGGCTAGAGGGCGCTTAGCAGGGGAGCTGCTGTAAAGGGAAGACAGAAAAGAGAGGAGCTAGAGGGGGATGCGGGGGTCAAGGAGGAATTTGGGGTGTGGGAAAGAAGCAGCCTGTGAGAAGAACGTGCAGGGCTGTGGCTGTCACCTGGGAAGGCATGTTCTTGGCCATGGCTGCACGTTGGAATCACCTGGGGCAGCTCTAAGTCTCCAAAGCCTGGGTGGAACTTCATGTAAAATAAGTCAGTGTCATTGGGGATGGTCCCCAAGAGGAAGAGCCGCTGCATCAGAGAAAGAAACAGATGGAGCGGGGAAGCCGGGCGGGGGAGGGCTGGCTCCGGGGAAGAGAGGAGCGGGCCTTTCCAGGGAGCGTGGGGCGGTTGCCTCTATTGGTGGGAGAGAAAGTGGAGTCTGTGGGGGTTGATGCTGGTGGAGTGGGGGCCTGGAGAAAGGTCCCATCTGGTTGTCCCTTTTGTCAGAGAAATAGCACCATAAGGTGTCAATGAGCAGTGAGGGAGGGGAGGAGAGTTTGGGAAGGTCCTCTAGGGAAGCAGGTCCTGGGGGCGTCTACAGTGGTCTGGGCAGCACAGGGGCCATTTAGTTTTGGGGTCAGTTGTCAGAGTGAGACTGCTCAGCCTGGGCCCTCACAGCTCCAGTGCTGGGCATCAGCCCTGCTCATTGCTGGGCGATCTCCCCACCTCGTTTTCTCTCCTTGAGTCTCAACTTCCTCATCTATGAAATGTGACAGTTCCTATCACTGAAGAACAAGGCCCAGGTCAGAGCTGGACGCAAAGTGCCCAGGTCAAGAGCTGCCCCCAGCAGGCAGGTGGTAAAGGGACTGGTAAGTTAGGGACCCGTCTTCCTGCCTTCTCCCCTCCTGCTGTGGGACTGAGTTTTTCCCTTGGCATCCTCTGGGGAATGCGGTACTTACGTGCTGCCCACGTGGAATTACACCTGGGTTAGATGCCTTCTGGCTGAATAATTAACTACTTAGAGAGCATTTGTCTTTGTGTGAGTGATGATCGTGAGAACTCAGCACAAGGCAAAAGCGCCAGCCTGTTCCCCCAGCAGAGCTTCTTCCTCCACAATCCTTGCTGTTTTAAACACTCTGACTCTGATCTTTAACTGCAGAGTTATAAATAAAATGCATCATTTGTACTTCTGCTGCCTAGAAGAAAAGGGATCGTGTGAGATTGTGTACAATGAATGGCACAGATACATCAGAACCGTTCAAATGAAGATGAGAAACAGGTCTGGACAACTGAATTGGGGCAGCACTCACGAGGTGGTGCTGGGAATGGCCTGAGAGCCTGGGTGGTTTCACTGTACTCCCCAAAGCCCACTAATGGTGCAGTGGAGATGGGGGACCCACTCCACCGCTGGGCTAATAAGGAGCTGAGTCCTGGGAAGGGGGCACTGAGCGCCCATTGCAGATGGCAGGAGGATGGGAGGCCAGTCTTCAGGGCCCTGCCAGCACACTTTGCGAGGGGGTTGCCTGAAGTTGAGAGCTCTTCCTGCATAAGGAGCCCCAAAGACCCCTTTGTTGCATATGGAGGGCTCAGAACTGTGCAGGGAGAGGCCCACTCAGGGCCTGTGACTGGGCTGTGACTCTGCTGCCGCTTCTGCAGGTGGCAGGATCACCCGGGCCACACACCTCTCCTCCCCACCCTCACCCCTGTGCTCCTGTGGATTCTCCCACCTGCCCCAGGAGCTCTGAAGTGCCCGTCCCAGCAGGTATGACAAAGCGAACGGGACATCCCCACAAAAGACTTGTGTCCTTTGTTCTGTAGGCTCCTCTGGTGTGTGGGAGGTAGTGGTGACCGGAGATACACCTCATATTTATAGAGGGCTTTACCTGTGTCACACTGCTGTCTCATGGACTTCCTAGCTCCGAAGAGGCTGGCAGTGAGCCAGGATGGCCCTGAACTTGAGCGAGTTATCTTGAAAAAGGGAGGGAGCATGAAAGCAAGGGCCCCCGAGACTTCCCGGGATCCTACAACAAGATCACTATTCTGAACCCTCAACTCTTCCATCGCAGGTCAGAACGTGCCTCCCAGGCTGGCAGACAACAGGCGCCCCGCGTGCCATTGGCCCTGGGCTGGCTGCTCACACCCAGCAGCACCGGTAACACCGTCCTGCCAAATGACATGATGTGTCATGAGAACCTGGTGATTCTGCAGCCTTGATTGGAGAGGAGCTACTCTCTGTCTTAATTAAAAGCGAGACTCAAAAGTTTGTGGGTAGATGTGGCTGTTAAGATGCTGAATGCTGACAGTGTCTGGTTTACATTTGGAATGGGTCCTCATGTTCCCTTTCCGTGGGTAACTTTCATGTGACATCATCTGGAATTTAATTACTGAGCGCTATTAAAGGACTTGGGGAATTTAAAGCTTGGGTGGCTTTCCCTTTGGGGCCCCACCCAAATCTCACCTGTCATTCTCATAGCTTTTGCTTTGGTCTGCATGACGCTTGGCTGGTCAAGTGATAGTGGTCACATCCTAAAGATGGAATGTCCTCTGAAACCTGTGAGCAAGCCTTGCAGAGGTGTGGTCTGCTGGCAGGGCAAGGTGAGGTGGGGTTGGTCCTGTCTAGCTGGGTTTCTCTGAGGCCTGTCCGTGTGCAGGCTCAGCGCCTCTCCATGCAGGCCTTAAAAACCTCATGTTGGGGCTTGTTGTATGCTCGGATGTCTGAAGTCTGAGACTAGTTAGCGCCAACAATAAGCAGTCAAGTCAGTCTTGAGAAATTGAAACAGAGTCAAACCTCTCGGCAAACAATAGGAGCAGTCGTTGCCTAAAATCCTCTCCTGGAGCAAGGTGAGTTTATAAGATAAATCAAGCAAGGCAGTTTATAATTATGTGCTGATGGGCATGGCAGAGACTAGGACTGCTGGGAGCTCAGCAGGGCAGAGGAGGTTGGGGGGGCTTCAGCCCCAGGCAGGAGAGGGCTTGGATCTAAGGTGTAGAGGGTCAGCCCAGAAAGGCCTGTGCGTTTGTTTTCAGGCTGCTGTGATAAAGGTCTGCCTTCACACAATAGAACTACTGGCTGCCTTCACACAATAGAAATACTTTTGCACAGCTCTGGAGGCCAGAAGTCTGAAATCAAGGCGTCCACAGGGATGCGCTCCCTCTGAAGGTGTGAGGGGAGCATCTTGCCTTGCTTCGTCCTACTGGCAGTCCTTAGCATCCCTTGGCTTGCAGGCGTCTCACGCCAGCCTCTGCCTCCATCATCACATGGCTTCCTGCACTTGTGTCTGGGTCTCTGCTTTTTCTTCTTATGACCAGTCACAATACATCAGAGTTCGCCTTCATCAGATCTGACCTCATCTTGCCATGATTACACCCGCAAAGACCCTATTTCCAAATAAGGTCCCATTCCCAGGTACCGGGGGTAGGGCTTCAACACGCTTTGGGGGACACAAATTAACCCATGACATGTATATGGGCAGACAGGTCAGCCTGCCTGACTCTTGGAGGGAGGCACTGCTGAGCAGCCCTGGGGACTGAGGCCGGTGGGTCTTGGAGGAGGGTGGCCACTCAGGTGTCTCCAAGAGAAGTGATGCAGTGTTGACTATGTTAATGGTTAGGGGGAGATGCAGTGTGGAGGAGGTCATGGCCAGCCCAGGGGAGAGTCCCTGTGCAGGT
>NW_003852448.1:7061957-7084595 GCF_000181295.1 Otolemur garnettii
GAAGTGATGCAGTGTTGACTATGTTAATGGTTAGGGGAGATGCAGTGTGGAGGAGGTCATGGCCAGCCCAGGGGAGAGTCCCTGTGCAGGTGTCTGGGGTCTGGCACCCTCGACTCATACTTCAGAACTTACTTTTGGCTTTTCACACTTTTCCCAGCTGTCCCCAGGCAGGGACGGGACCTGGTGATGTCCCAGAGAAGGCCCATTGCTTCCTTTCACACCATCCTCTAACTCAGTGGTTCTCAACTTTCCTAATGCCACGACCCTTTAATACAGTTCCTCATGTTGTGGTGACACCCAACCATACAATTATTTTTGTTGCTACTTCATAACTGTAATTTTGCTACTGTTATGAATAGTAATGTAAATATCTGATGTATAGGATGTATTTTCATTGTTACAAAGGGGTTGTGACCCACAGGTTGAGAACTGCTGCTCTAACTGAAGTCTGTTTCAGAACCGAGCTGCAGTCTAAGGCTTTTTCTACCAAATCCTTCCTTCCCACCTCTACCAGTGTCCTGCCCTTTCTCCCTTCATGGGCACTTCCAACACTTAATCTCCCTCATATCTAATCTCATCCTGGCATCTCCTCCAAAGGTCCTGGCTACACAGACATAGCAGGAAGCAGGGGACAGTGGAGCTGTCTTTTGTCTGTACAACGAGAGGGTGAAAGAGAGGGACTGAGTGATCCCTGTGAGGTTAGGGTCTCAGTCTGGAGCAGACCCAGCTTTTCAGTAATAAGGGTCAGTTAGAGTAAAACTGTCTGAAGTGCTGTGGACGCAGACTGGGACATAGGGATTGCACCTTGCCCTGCAGCAGAAATCTCAGAGGGATCACATATGTGCCCACCAGTGATTTACCCACTACAGATTTATTAACATTGGCATTTGGGAGTTTTTTTGAAAAAAAATATTTTGCAAAAGCCCTTCACAAGCTTTCCCTAAATTAATTTTTTTAAAAGGGAGTTCCACAATATTTTGAGCATAGGGAAAATCATCAGAATAAACGTAGACCTTCCCGGCGACATGTTATAATGCTATTGTTGGCATTGTTACAACCTCTCCCTCACTCTCAATGAAAGTAAATGGTAACAGTGGATGTAAGGGGGAAGGCGCTTTGCAGTCTCACGTAGCCCTAGAAGCACCATTTTGTGAATCTGAATTTTAAAATGGAAAGAGGTACTAGAGTCCAAACAAATGGGGAATGGGTAAGAGGACACCAAAAGGAAAGTGGGATCTTTTCCCGCCCTCCTCAGCCATCCTCTTAGCCCAGAGTTATCTGGTTACAGTACCCTGGGAGTTTAATCACCAATGAATTGAACCTGAATTATGCCTGTCAAAGCAAATAACCAACATATGATGATGGTTCTGAGTCGTGGTTCTGTAATCACTGTTTTTTTCTTGCGCAAATAACTTGAAAAATTACTAATGGACATTGCTAATCCCAGTCATTAGTAAGCTTTACTCAGGCTTTACTCAATTCCAAAGGAAAAGTTCTTTTCCTACAGAAGATTTCTGCACTCATGTTTCACCAGTTATTCATCTAAATCCCCAGAGTAACAAGAATATCCAACACCTTTGCTTTTCTTGTGCCGTGAAAGGAGCCTGGCATCCCACAGCACTGGGAGAAGTCAGAAGACCACCCATCCATACAGGGTGGGGTCTTAACAGCCACCGGGCCATCCATCCCCACAGATGTTCAGAAGGGGCTTGGTGGGGGAACTAAAGTTGCTCCCTGTTCAACACAGCTCCCACTCTGATGTTGTAGGCTGACTGGGTGGTCGGTGGCCATGAGTGCAGGGCTTCCTACAAGGAGGTGGAGGTGTCCATGGGCAGAGGAGCAGGCTGCAACAGTTAAATAACGAGTGTTCATGTTAGCTACGAACTCGGCCTTCACAGCATTTTTTTTTCTTTGCTTCTTTCCTCCCTCCCCACCTTTTATCCTCTCCTGCTTATTCCAGAAAGAATAACTGATAAGGGGACAAAAACCACATAACAATTAGTGAGCAGTTTATTAGTTAGGATTCTTACACTGCAAGAGACAGAAATCCAAGTCTATCTTAAGAAAACCAGAACTGTTCTCACCCCCCAGGGAGAAGCAGAGGAGGGACTGGTTTCAGGGACAACTTGGATCAAGGCTTTGCTGTTCTTCCCACCTCTGAGCTCTGTGCTAAGGCTTACAGGCTGGCTGTCCCTGGAGCCTCTGGATAAGAAGGCACAGGGCTTTGTCAGTTCCAGTAAGAGTCCCAGGGAAGGGATCCTATTGGCCACCCAAGACCATACCTGTAGGTGGGGGCAATTATGATTGGCTGAGCCCTGGGAAGTAGAATAATGGCATCTCCTACAGATCTAAATATTGCGGTAGGGGAGGTTAAGTCCCCCCAGAAGATAAAGAAATTAATGTACACCATATATGTGGCTATGTCAAGCCACTTGCTATGTGTGGGGCATGGCGTGGCTGATCTATGTTCTAGTTAGTTCTAGTGCCCAGAAGGTTCAAGAACTCAGGAGAAAGACACTTGTTCTCCATTTTAAGACCAAGCAGAAATTTCTCTCTAGGGATCTTAGTATATGTCATTTCTATGTTTCAAACTATCAAGTCCCCATGTTGTCCAGCAATCACTTAGACTGAGCCCTTCCCAGCAGGGTTTTAGATAGCTCTGGCTGGAACAATTCCAGTTATAAACAGCACTCTCCACTGTGCCCTTCCTGTTGGAGCTCTACCCCAAACAGCTGTGTCCCTTCTTCCTCCAGATCCCCTGTGCAAAGCCCAGCACACTGAGCAGCTCCCTTCTCAAATCCCACGTGACCCCTCTTCTGTCTGAATGAGAATCTCTTCTTTGTGCGTGGTCCTGAGGGAGTCTTGAATTGATAGGCCTTGAACTCATTGCCCATCTTCAATAACCTATAAGTCACTCAAGAAAGACTTAAAAAATCAGCAAACACTCACCATTACTTCTCATACAACATACTCTCTCTTTAGCAAGGATCTGAGGATATTTGCAAGTATCTTCAAATATGCAAATATGTTAATAATGGTCCAAATGACAGCAAATATCACTTACATAAAATGGGAATGGTTAGTAGGCTGGCATGCCCTCCCCACATTCTCTTTTCATGGCATAGTGGGGGGCAGGAGCCCCTTCTCCACAGCCCACACCAGGGGTGACAGCAGAGTCGCCTGGCATCTGCAATCCCCTTGGTAGGAAAGAGAGAAGCAAAGTGAGTGATTGCTTTGTCTCTGGTTCCCAAAACTCTTTCCAGGAGGATCAGAGGAAGGGTGAGATCAGTGGATCTCAACCTCCACACACTCACTCTCTCTCTCTCTCTCCCTTCCTCCCCCAGATTTCCCAGCCAGAGCCTGGGGAAGGAACCCAGAAAACTCTGGGTCCCTCTGAAGCAAGTGCCTGAGGAGCGTTCTTAGAAATGCTGCTTGCATCATGGGGTATTAGGCCCTGGGCTGGCCTGGATTCTAGGTATGGTGCTTCCAGGACACGTGCCATCCTCTGGATGAGGGTGGCCTTGGGTGCCAGGCCGTGTGGACTTCAGAGAGCAATAGAGCATGTGCCCAGGACATTGGGGCCTTTCTGTGATTTTCCAGAATTCTGGAAAGCAAACAGCACCTGACCATACTACTGCTGCATGCTCTGGTTTTAGGACTGACATCAAGGCAAAGGAAGGAGCGACCGTACATCTGGGTGCCCCGTCACTGCAGTCACACAGCAAGAGCTGAGCAGGTCTGGTTGCTGAACTTGCTTCTTTCTCCTCCTACCTCACACCTCTTTGAAACCCCAAGCCCCACCTCATTAGCAGTGGAGGAGCAAATCCCCCATGGTATCCTCAGGTCAACAACCAAAATTGCAGCTCAGTCTTACTGCTACTGTGCAGGTGGCTGAAATCCCACCGCTGGTAATTTATTCCCTTGTTCTAAACACTGTGAATAAGCCTGGGAGGAAAATGGACTAGGGTTCTCCAAAGAAACAGAGGTACTAGTGTGAATGTGTGTACATACATATGTGTGTATATTTTATATACATACAAGTGTGTACCCAACCCCGGGCTGGCAAGGGGAGCAAGGTAGATGAGACTGATTTACTTTAAGGACCATAAGCTTTTACTGGCTCATGTGGTTGTGCGGATTGGCAAGTCTGAAACTGCAAGACAGGCTGGAAAGTCAGGTGGGGGCTGAAGCTGCAGTTTGGGGTCAGAGGCGGCTGGAGGCAGAATTCTTTCTTCCTTCGAGATCCCAGTCTTATTTCCCAAGGCCTTCAGAGGGCAACCTGCTCATGGTTCCCCAATTTAAATATTAGTCTCATCTTAAAAAAATAACTGCACAGAAACATTGAGACCAGCTCTTGACCAGAAAACTGAGCATGAACCATCACAAAGAGCCCATTAAATCAGCATGTGGGGCGCGATGCAGTCAGGAAAACCAGGCTCCCACCTGCCTTTGACGGTCGTCAGCCTCGTGGTCTTAGACAGAGTGTGGGTCGCTGGGCCTTCTGAACCTTATATTTGTGTGGGGGGGGTATAAAATGGTTATTGTAAGAATGAAATGAGCTCAGATCCATGAATGCACTGTGAAACAGAAAATACTACATATTTTCCTGTCCGTGTGTACCACCTGCGATCATTCCCAAGCTCCTACAGGGGACTGGGACAGCTGACTTGCCGTCAATAGGACGGGCATTTGACATAGTGCAGATGGCTCTTGTTGATTCATCACACAATACACACTCAGTAAATATTTATTGCCTAAATGCAGGAAGAAAAGAGAGCCGTTCCTTGTATTTGCCACACAGTATTGGTGTCCAACTCATTTCTCCAAGAGCCCAGAGAGGAACAGCACATCCTCCCATCCTTGCTGGTGGTCCGATGCAGAGGACCTGGAGACCACCCAGCCCGGCTGTCCGACCTCCCTGATGAGACAGGAGATGTTGACAGTCTGGCCTGGCACGTGCACGTTCACTGATCAGGACCGGCATCCAGGTCTGACCAGCCTCAATAAAAGGACAAAAATTACTGTAAAAGCATATCCTCTCTTCAACTGTTTCACGTTTTCTAAAGTAAATACCAGATGAGGTGGCGCCTGTGGCTCAGTAAGCAGGTGATGGGTTTGAACCCAGCCTGGCCAAACTGCACCAAAAAAATAGCTGGGCATTGTGGTGGGCACCTGTAGTCCCAGCTACTCGGGAGGCTGAGGTAAGAAAATTGCCTAAGCCCAAAGCTGGAGGTTGCTGTGAGCTGTGATACCATACATTTTACCAAAGATGACAAAGTGAGTTTTCTGCCTCAAACAAACAAACAAACAAACAAAAAGTAAATACCAGATGGATCAAAGATTTAAACGGAAAATGATTTATATGCAATTTTTTTTAAAAACCCATAACAAAATGCAGAAGTAAATATGGGAGAGATTTTAAAAATAATTTTGAAGTAGGAAGAACTTCTCTACATATGACAGAAAACCCCAGGGAGCCATAAAATTACTAATAAAATAAACCATATGGAAACGAAAAAGATCCTGCATAGAAAAAGCACCGTGAACAGTCAAAAGACCAATAATAAACCGGGAAGAAATATTTGTGACTCACATTTAGCTCTAACAAGCAGCTAATTTCTTTCATACTATCTAGATAAAGAGCTTCTGTAAGAAGCTGGGAAAACCTATAACCCAATAGGGGAACAGACAAAAATCATAAACTATGCACAGAAAAGACAACAAAAAAGAAACACAAATGTACAAAAGATTGCAAAGTAAGAATATCTTCTTCTTTATGTTTGTTTTTGAGACAGAGTCTCACGTGTAGCCCTGGGTAGAGTACTGTGGCATCGTACAAACTCTTGGGCTCAAGCCATCCTCTTGCCTCAGCCTCCTGAGTAGCTGGGACTATAGGAACCCACCATAATGTCTGGCTAGTTTTTCTATTTTTAGTAGAGACAGGGGTCTTGCTCTTGCTCAGGCTTGTCTCAAACTCTTGAGCTCAGGCCCATCAGGCTACTGCCCTCACACTCTTCGGCTCCTGGAAGCTTCCCACTGGCCTCCCTGTCACCAAGTGCCATCGTCAACTGAGTCCTCTTCTAACTCATAGCTCCTTCCTTCTGGAGACCCCTCTCTCCTCAAAGGATGAATGTGGCTTTCTCCCAGTTCTCTTGACACTGTAGAGGCTGCAGCGTTTCTCTTTGCTGTCTACACTCTTGCCCCATGGCTTTAAACACTGTTCACTGGCAGGCTTCTTGAATTGACTGTGTCCCAAAGCAAACCTCTCATCCCCAGGCCTCCTTGCTTCTCCCCCACTAGTAAATGGGGTCCCTCCAGTTGCTTAGGCTAAAAACTTTAGAGCCAAATGTCACTTTATCTTTTCTCAGACCTACATCCAATCTGGCAGCAATTTATGGGCATTCTGTCTTCTTCAAAACATATCCAGAAAGAACCACCACTGCCGGCCACCCTGCCTCCCCTGTGCTGCTCGGAGCCTCTCTCATCTCTCTTTGTCACCTACACAACTTGCTCAGCAGCCAGGCTGATCCTTTGAAAACTTAAACCAGGTTGTGTCACTTGGCTAGATGATGTTCCCCAAAGTTGCCTCATCTCACACAGATATGCGTACAAGCTAAAGCCCTACTACTTTCTTTCTCACCCAACTTCCAACACCTTAGCCCCCACTTTTCCCTCTTCTAGAATTCTTGTCCCCACTTACCCACCTGGTTCACTTAGTCACATCCTTCAGATTTCTGTTCAAGTGTCCGGTAGACTCTGGAGCCATGGTCAGGGCTGCCCGGTCTGGCTGTGGGGTGAGGGCCTTGGAGGAAGGACACCCTGCCCATGATGCTACCCAAGGCCAGACAAACAGCAGCAGACACCCCTGGCTCTCCTGTCTTCCTCCAAGCCTGCCACCCCTCCATCCCACTCTCTGGCCACACCTGTTGTAGTTCCTGGCAGTACAGAGCAGGGTAGGGCAGGGAACGGATCTGAGAACAGAGATAGACAGCCACACAAATATAACCCCCCCATGCAAACGAGCACATCTGCATATGGACTGAGAAGTCAGTCTGTCCTGAGGGATTAGTTCCCATGTCACGGTTCTCTAGAGACGTGGTCGTGAACATCTTGGTGAATAATTCACAACGGTTTAACCTGCAAAGGTAAAGAATAGACTTGGAGAGTGTGGGTCCCACGGAGGCCAACTCTCCATGACGCATCACAAGGACAGCTATTCTCCTTGCGTCCTAACTGTAAGACTCAGGGACAAATCTGCCAGCCTCAGTGCCAACCCAGCAAAATACTGTGGGTTGGCATCAAGCCCTGCCCCAGCCCTTCCCTGCCCATGGATATCCTTCGGTTACCCAAAGAAACTCTGCATCCTTCCCTGGAAGGTATTGGGAACCCCTTGCAGGAAAAAGTTCTTTTACTCAGGTCAATCAAGTGTTATCATGCTTTATTTATTTATTTATTGAGATAGAGTCTCACTATGTTGCCCTCAATAGAATGCCATGGCATCACAGCTCACAGAAACCTCAACCTCTTGGGCTTAAATGATTCTCTTGCCTCAGCCTCCCAAAGAGCTAGGACTACAGTGCCTGCCACAATGCCTAGCTATTTTTTTGTTGCAGTTATCATTTTTGTTTAGCTGGCCAGGGCTGGGTTTGAACCTGCCAGCCTCTGTGCATGTGGCTGGCGCTGTAACTGTGCTACAGGCACCGAGTTATTGAGCTTTATTTTTTGACCTTCAGGGTAAAAGGCTACAATCAGTGGAGGTAGGAAAGAACATAGCATGACCTTTTGCACAGTGGTGCCACTGGGAGTATGTACCACAATGACCCAAAGGGACCTGGCACCTCCATACCCCACAGTCCTACTTGGAAAGATTCTCTCCCCGGATTCTCTCTTCATGCAATCCTTAGGAGCTATATTTAGGGACATCTTATAAAAATATCTTTTGACCCACATGGTCCTAGGAGAGTTGTCAAAATCCTCTATGTCCTTGAGACCTGCCCTGTGTGCTAAGCATCTCTGTGGGCTTTGTCTGTGCACCAAATGGGCACTTATTGACTACGGTATAAAGTGCTAGGGTACAAGGACAGAGATTGAGTCTGGCAATGTCATGCATGGCTCCAGTGGATTCTGGAGCCATGGTCAGGGCTGCCCAGCTAAGGGTTGGTTGGGCCCTTCAGGGAGCGACGCAGCTTCCTGAGAGTCAGGATGACACGGTGCCTCTCCACTGGGGCTTGGAGAGCAACAGGCCTATACCTAGGCACACCTAAAATCCAGATCACAAGCTGGCACCTTGCTCTCCAAATGCTGCTGATCCCCAGGGCATAGCATGCAAATGTATTTTTTCTAGAGTCTTTCTGAAAAGCCACATCTGGCATTCTAGAGGAAGGTCTCAGCTGCAAGTCACCTGGGTGGTGTTAGTGGCACTGCTAAGCCAGAGCTTCAGACAGACCCTCCCTTTCTGACCATAACTTAGAACCTTTGAGGCCAGTATAATTCCCCAAGTAGTATTATTTGTTCAGGAAATTATTACAAGTAATTTGCCTTATTTAATCATGTGCCAACATACGGGTGAGAGGGCATAAGTCGATCAAGAGCCATATTCAGGTAACAGTGGTGTTCAAATGTTCCCAAGGTTAACTGGTATGTTTATCACATGTTCAAAGCTATAACAAAGTTAAGAACCAACACACACAGACCTTTAGTCAAATTCTGCAACCTAGGAAGCCCAAACCTTCCACCCCAATGGGAGGTAGAACCAGATCACTGGGACAAAAGTCACATGGGACACTCTGCAAAACAATTACGAACGCAGCTATTGGCAGAACCAAAGACTTTATCCCCAACTAATGCTGTTTACATGACTACAACCCTTAGTCAGGAAGGGGGTATCACTGCTGGGATTATCTCTTTTTTTTTTAGAATTCCCTACCGCACAGTGCTCTTGGTCACACACACCTGCTTGCTGAATGTTGTTTTGTAGACAACAGACTGTGTGCTTAGGCACAGAACTGGTTAAGGTGCCAGGCCATTCTCTCGGGAGAAGATGCCCATGGCCAATCATCCCTTGGGGGCACATTGCTGCAGAGTTCACCTTTGCCTTAATGCAAAGCACTTCTTGGGTTTTGTGATCAGGAATGCCTTATGGTTAACTGGCTTTATGGATAAAGAGCAATCCAAAACACAGATAAAGGAGGTGGCTGGCATAGGTGCCCCCCTAAACTGAAACAGACCCAGAAACAGTCAGGAGATGTGCTGTCCCAAAGTAGCATTCCAGCTGGCCCTGGGCCCCTGCCTCCACCTCTCTGCACGGATCAATATTAAGGGCACCATCTGCACTAGGGAGCAAAAACTATCACAGGTTACACAATCATTGCCCAAACTTAAAGGAAATAAAATGAGAAGGTGACTCTTTGCCCTGGTTTTCATGATTAGATAACATCCCTCATCTTGGTATTTAATGAGTTATCAAAGCATTTGCAGAAAGTCCTGAGTCCAGACCTTGTTTAGTTTTTCCAAGAGTTGTTTTTTTTTCCACATAATTAATTCCTGAGTATACACATCATTGTTCTCTGCAACTCTGGGTCACAGGGAAACAGATCAAGGCCGTTGAGATGTTCTGTGGTGTGTCCAAGGTCACAAGAGTCTTGTCTATCTTGAGCAAAGCTTTTAAAAGAGGAAGGGGCCGCAGTTTTTGTGTTTTCCCAGAAGGCACAGGCAATTAATTAAGACCAGCAGACAGAGCGGAATCAAAGCACTTTCTAGCAACCTGGCTTCCAGTTCCTCCAGATGTAAGAGGGATGTGGTAGTTCTTATAGGGGCTTTTAATAAAAATTAGGTGCAATAATTAATGTGAAGTAACTAACATGGTGCCTGGCATGTCACTGGTGACCCATGGAATATGCTGTCACTGAGTACGGGAACTCAGCAGACACAGATCACCAAGATTCCTTCTAACTGCAACGTTCTGAGAGCCCAGGGTAAATGTGGACTTCATACCCATAAGGACACCCCAATTCTGAGACTTTCTAAATCTAAGACAAGTAAGTTTGGAAAATCAGGTTACATGAAATTAAACAGCCAGTTTTCCCTTCATAAGCTGTCAATTGAAGATTTCCTTTATGTTACCTCCTGTGGTCTGAGTATTTCACTTCTCAACTGGGCTGCAGGCCCCGGGTACAGCATTTTAATTATCATCTTGGGATAAAAATGCTGCCCTGGCTGGGGGAGAGGTGGCACTGTTACGGTGGGCCAGTGTGTGGGACCCTGTACCCTGGCAGGGGACAGCATCAATATTGGCAGGGTACTCCAAATAAGCAGGGGATGTCAGTCTAGGATGCTAACATAGAGGTACAGCAAAAGTCACATGTGTAGCATAAGAGGGCTAATCATCCCCTGATGAGATGTGCTGGCCCAGGTGCAACATCTCAGCATTGTCACATACTAGATGCTACATATTATTAACTCCCAGGATCACCAGCCTGGACCAGGGGTCCTCAAACTTTTTAAACAGGGGGCCAGTTCACTGTCCCTCAGACCGTTGGAGGGCCGGACTGCGGGCCCAGGATGAGTCAGCTGCTAAGGTGGACAGGCAGCAGCGGCAAAAACACCCAGTGGGCCAGATAAATGTCCTAGGTGGGCTGCATGTGGCCCATGGGCCGTTGTTTGAGGACACCTGGCCTGGACTGACTATACCCAAGAAGGGAAGCTTCTTTAATATGCTCCCTTCCCCTGAGAAGCTCTATCCCAAACCATCTGTGGTGAAGGACCTGTGGGTTGTTTGGGTGTTGCTTTGTTTTTAAATTCCATTTCATTGTGGAATGACACTTTTGTAAAATTCAATAAAAAAGAAATAGATCACCGGGCATTTTGGTGGGCACCTGTAGTCCCAGCTACTTGGGAAGCTGAGGCAAGAGAATCGCTTAAGCCCAAGAGTCTGAGGTTGCTATGAGCTGTGACACCATGGCAATCCACCCAGGGTGGCATAGTGAGACTCTGTCTCAAAAAAAAAAAAGAACTAGAGTAATAAAATTACAAAGACATATATAATCAGGGTAAAATATAAGCCCCGATAAAAGAGGCCTTGGAAATATTCTAAAGACCTTCTGTTTCTTTTACAGATGGGGAAAGTGAGCGACTTCCTCATCGTTACATAGCTAATCAGTGGTTTCACTGGGGGTGGGCTCAAGTATCCCTTCTGGGACACTCCAGGTGGTTCCCACCAAAGTCTGTGGTCCTGATCAGGCCCTCTTTCTTATCTTGACATTAGCAGATGAGGGGAAATAAGGTTCTGGCCTTGGATGAAAAATTTTAGGGGGTTCCCAAAACTTAGACATCAAGGGAAATAATATTTTAATGCAGTATTTTTCTAAAAACCAGAATTTAACATAAAGACGGGATCAGTCATGGTGCTGCACTATCTTTTTGATATTTTGTTTAGCACAGATCTTACTGCCTTCATTTTGAAAAGGAGGACATATGTAGGGCATTCAGAAGCAACGGGTATCAGGAGTCCTGATGTGGGCAACACTGTGTGGACACACCACATTTGGCTATCAGCCAACACAATGATGGGCACGCTCAGGTGGAGAGGAAGATGAGAGTTTTCAAAAAGGGCCCCAAAGCACGACAATTACTAGGTTCCCTCCACTTGAAGATTCCACTGATTAGAAGACACATGATCAATTTATTAGCATCATTTTAGAAGAAAAAATGGCTAGTTTCTTCTGACATCATCTATAAGAATCACCCAGATTTCAGAAATATTAGCATGTAGGACTGATTGTTTTTCCTCTGCTTTTATACCACAATTGCCACCACAATCAGAAAGGCAGGGAGTCCTGTCTTGGGCTGGCGAAAGGAGGGCAGGGGAAGGTCAGAGAGAGACATCCTGTTTTCTGAGGCCTAAAGCTCCCCAATATTGTAACAAAAGACTGTAACAAGGCTTATGGGAGTTATGGGCCAGGATCTGTAGATAAAAATGTACATGGATCTTTATTTCTGTATCTCATCAGAAGGACACACACACACACACAAAAACCACACCCCAAATACCAGGCTCTTAAAATGCAGGCAATACAGTAAAATGTTTAATTTGGGGCTCGGCGCCTGTGGCTCAAGAGGCTAAGGCACTAGCCATATATACCTAAGGTGGCAGGTTCAAATCCAGCCCGCTGGCAAAACAACAATGATGGCTGCAACCAAAAAAAAAAAAAAAATAGCCAGGCATTGTGGCGGGCATCTGTGGTCCCAGCTACCTGGGAGGCTGAAGCGGGAGACTCGCTTGAGCCCAGGAGTTGGAGGTTGCTGTGAGCTGCAATGCCACAGCACTCTACCCAGGGGGACAGCTTGAGGCTCTGTCTCAAAAAAAAAAAAAAAAAAAGAAGTTTAATTTGGGAGGCACTAAGTCTGTACTACAACAAAATAAACCCAGAGAACACATTCAATTTATTAACAAATGACTTTACCTATTAATATGCAAATCAATGGATAAAAGCACACATTATAACAGTTGCTAAAAATTGCTCCACAGAACAAATATTTATTATGCGAAGTAACACTGTGGCTCCCTCTTGCTTCCTTCCCTGGGAGGGCCCTGCCCAGTGGCAGCGCCTGGACACACACATCCCAGCCACCCACCACTTGCTCCCTTTCTGATCATCTCTCCTTTCAAAGCCAGTTCTCATCAAATGGAGTGATTTAAGCACTCTGGCAAATCATCATTTTGACAGGGATTACAATTTTAAGCTAAAGAGGTGACACAATGACAACTGAGAGTAATTTTCATTGGGTGAGGGCAGTTATCACTTTATCCTTCAAACTACACGACGTAGGCTAAAAGTCTAACCTCTTCTATCTCTAACCAATGTCTTGAACATTTTGTGGAATAAGTCCCCTAACAAGGAGCCACCAGGGAAGACCAAGATATTCTACACCTGTGGAACTGGGATGGCTACTTGATGGTAGAACCCAGACAGTGTCCCCCCAGCACCTCTGCCCCTGTCAGGCACTGCTCTGGGACTGGAGGAATCATCCAGGCTGGTTTCATTCTGGATTAGAGAGCAGGGGCGAAGAAGAAAGATTTTTAACCTACTCCTGTGAACCACAGAGCCACTCGCACTATAGGGATTTTACACAAACTTCTGGAACAGGGAAAGATGGCTGAACCAAGGGCTGCTTCTCTCCCTGGGAGGCGGGCCCTTTCCTACCAGGTGCTCCCTAAAGTGGGCTAACCATGCCCCTTCTAAGAACAGGGCCACAGCACAAGCCTGAAGAGGAGTTAAGCCCATCTCCCTACTGCCCCTCACCCCTGTATCTCCAAAAACCCCCAGACCCCTTCATTTCTTTCTGTGGTGGCCTCCCTGCATTACTGATTACCGGAGCAGCTGACCTGACTCAGCATTCGAGTGGCTCAGGTGACCTTTGGGATCACCACGTCCTCAGAAATTTGAGGAGGGGTGGGTGGGGGAAGAGTCGGCGAAACCAGCACTCACCCTTCATCCAACTCTAGAGCCACCGAGAGGCCATCAGGGGCCACATCTAGGGGTGGAACCAGACCCCCCCCTCCATCCCTCAGGAGCTCTAGCCACTGGGCGGTGCCAGATCCTCTGCTGGCCGGCTCCAAAGTGCCTCGGCAGCACGTGGCGCCCTTGCGCAGTTTTCGGGCCTCTCCTTCACCTCCATCTTTCTGCAGTATTAGGAACCCCGCGTGTTTCCAACGTGGGGACGCGCGCTTACCCGATCCACTGCATAACTCGATAAATCCGTATAAAGCTAGATTGGGGGGCGGAGGTTAAGCCCTCACTCACCCAGCACCAGAGACCGCTCTCTGGGACCGGCGTGACCGCAGAAGCCACGGTTCTCCTCCCAGCACGTGCCGGCCATCGTGCAGCCCGCCGAGAGCGGGATTTCCACAGCTGCTGGGTCTGCAGGGGGCGGGGTGCGGTGCGTATGTACCGGGTAGGGCATGTACAGACACTGGGCCACGACGTGGATCAGAAATCGGCTCCGAGCGTGCCCCGAGCCGGCGCGGCAGCGGCGGACAGCACGCCGGGACCGGAGCGGCGTTCGCGGCAGGGAGCGGGCCAGCAGCGCCGCACGCCGCGCACTTCCTGTTCAAGGCACGCCGCCTTCCACCGCGCGGCGCTCCCGGGGCCTGCGTCTGTGCCAGGCCCGGCCCTTCACCAGCCCCTGGGTGTCCCCCGGTGGCGGCGTGACGAGGGGCGAAGAACAGGCGCCCTGCCCTGGTGGGTCCGCGGGGCTCCGGCCACAGTCAGAGCGTGAGTTCGCAGCCCCGCCACAGCCCAATAGCGAGGAGGGCTCGCCCTTGCGCCTCCTCTCCCCCCGCCTCCCTCTCGCCCAGAAAAGAGGACGTCCCTCGTTCCCGTCTCCGAGCTGGCTTATTCTGCGGCCGAGGATTATATTTATATATGAACTGTCCCGTTGTCGCAGAGGTTCCACTCGGGCGCCGGCACCAGAGGGAGGTTTTCCAAATTACAGCTTTTAATTGCACCTGCCCTACAGATTACCTCTGGGAACCTGTGGGAGGAGCCAAAAGCGTGGAAAATGTTGCTTCGCCTTGCAAAAGGAAGAAAACTTTGTCACCCAGCAGAAGACCTCGGCCACGCGTAACCCGGCGAGCGCAGAGCTGGGAGCGGCGCTGGCGGAGTTCGCATCGATGACTCCGTAGGAGAACGAGGACTCGAGCTACCTGCTCCACCCTCCCTCCCGCGGAAGTCCCCACGAGGTGTCTTCAGGGAGAAGGACAGTAAAAAAGAGCGCGCGGCCCCAGTCCGACGGCAGCGGCTTGGGGTGGGAAGGAGAGGACCGAATCCCAGGGACTAGTCACCCGGAATTAACTTCTGCTTAGAGTTATGGGAAGCGCGGCCATGGACACCAAGAAAAAGAAAGATGTTTCCAGCCCTGGCGGGAGCGGCGGCAAGAAAAACCCCAGCCAGAAGAGGCGTTCACTGCGAGTGCATATTCCAGTGAGTCCCAGCCCCGCGGTTCTCCGCTCCCCAACCCTCCAGTCGCTCCCGATCCTGGCGCCGAAACGGTTAACGCGGACGCCCCGCGCGCCGTGCGTGCCCCTCCTGTCACTTCGGCGGCTCGGCGGGTGGAAGGCAGGCCCGAGCTGGGCCACCGAGCTGGGGCTCGATCTCGTTCCCCATCCGCGTGCAGCGGGGGCTTGGGGCTGTGGCGGGCGGCTACAGACGCGAGGGGGCGCGGGGCTCCCTGTGGACAGGGCGCGGCGGGTGGGCTGCTGGGCGTGGCCCGGATCCCTGGGGGTGCGGGTGCGGGGGGCGGTGCGCTGTGTTGTTTTGCTGAAAAAGGACGGTGTGGACTGCGCTCTGGGGAGGTGGAGCCCGTGCGCCACTGCCGGAGACCGCGCTCAGGGAAGGGGAGGGGCAGGAGGTGGGGACAGCAGCCCGGCTGGGGGCTGCGTAGCTGCTCACTGGACCTCCTCCCCAATTTCCCTCGGTGTGTTTCTGGGGTCTGGCTGGCACTCCTCTGCAGCCCTTCCTTTCGTCGCTCCCGGGAGCGTATTTCGGGCCTCCATGGTATTTGGTGGGGCTCGGGGCTCTCTAACCCGTGCAGGGCTGCACGGACTTCAGCCCCAGCCACGCCGGCAACAAGCGCTTGGACTTTGGCGACTTCAAAGGGTCTGCGGCTTGACTTTGTCCAACCAGAAAGAGCGGTGGGCTGGGTCTTGCGTCCTCCTCTCAGATGGCCCGCCCAGTAGCCCTTAGTCTCTTGTACTCCCGGTAGTGGGGTTGGGTGGTAGGACCTTTACCGGGAGGGAGCCCCCAGCTGTGTCACACCTAGTGCCTCATCCCACCAAGTAAATGTTTGTACACACATACACGCCCACCCCCCATAACAGATGGAATAGAAGGCTCCATGGATAATGTTATTTTGCTCTCTGTCCCGGATGGCGGGTCTAGGGCAGAATAGGAGTCTAAAGTGAGTCCCACCTTCCTGCTGGGCTGCCTGGACACCTCATTAAAGCTAATCCTGCCCTACAGCGGTGCCTGGTCCCGACTTTCCACTGTGAATCCCGCAGGAGCACTTTCCTCCATGTGTGCTGAGTGCAGCTCTTCCTTTAGAGTTTCCCCAAGGTCCTTCTGTTTAAAATTTCTGGTCTGTGTGTATGTGTATGAGAAGGCAGAGTCGAGGGAGTGAGTTCTAAACACTGCTGGGGAGCAGCCTGAAGTGGGAGCCTGGGCCAGCCCTTCCCGGGATAGAGAGCTCAGGGATGGGTTAATTTGGACCCCTGGTTGTTGTGTGACCACTGTGGTGGTGGTAGAATGGTCAAGAATATGCATTCTGTTTGAAAACTAAATATTTCTGTTTATATCTCTTGTGTAAGACATTTGAAAGGTACATTCCTAAATGAAAAGTTAGACACTGCTGCTGCAAACCTCTTTTTGACAGTGGTCACTTTGAGCCAGTTAACCACTCATCTGTCCCATTTGTCAGCTGGAGAAAATGATACCCATTTTGCCTGCTTTACAGGGATGTTTAAATGAAATAATTTGTGGGAAGGCATTTATAGATTTAAAGCGTTACATAGCTGTATGGCCATTATACAGCCACTAGATTACCTAATTAGATGGAGAGAGAGAATAATAAGAGCACGGATGGGCCATTTGGTACTGAGGCCAGTCCGAAGTGCTGTGTGTGAGTGTGTGGGTGTGCTGTCCGGGGTGGTGCCAGTGGTGTAACACAAAAATCCAAAACCAGAAAAAGGATTGAGAGTCAGGCTGTGAACATTGAAAAACCATGTAATAGTTGGGATATTTGGACCACCCTTCTTGCTGCTAGTGGTGACTTTGGCAGCTTTTTACAACATTCCTGGCATGATCTAGCGCTTACCAAGTAGCATTCATTCAGTTATTCAACAGCGGCTAACCGAGTGTGCCCAGCGCTCTGGTTATGGTGAAATCTGGTTGGGGGTGTGTGGAGGAGAGGGACTCGGCCTAAGTCCTCACAGGGTTTATGGTGGCTGGTGGGACCAGGGATATTGCCTATTGATAATTGTGCCAGGCTAGGTGAGAGTTATAACTGAGCTGGGAAAATAAGGCTTCTGGTCAAATGCTGGCAGGTGAGCCAAGGTTGTAAGATGAGCAGTACAGAGAGCACCTGCTTCTGGAGATGGAAGAAGGGGAGTGATATGTTCAGAGAGACTTTAGACCCAGATGTGATAGGCAGGAGAGAGACATTTGGGAGTGTGGGGGGTGCTCCCAGCGGGGAACCAGCCTCAGCACCCCATGGGCCCCCACGGAACCAGGGCTTTGGACAGCTGCTTCCAGGTACAGTGAAGAGCTGCTTCTCATGGAGACAGGGGTTTGCAAATCAGAGTCATGGGAAGTGGACTGAGACGGGATCAAGCAGGGCCGTGACACAGGGTTGCCAGATTTAGTGACTAAAAATACAGGTAAGTTTGAATTCTAGATAAACAATAAGTAATCTTTTAGCATAAATATGTTTCCACCCAATATTTGGGATATATTTATACTAAAAAATAATAATCGTTTATGTGAAATCCCAGTTTAACTGGATGACCTGTACCTGACTTGGCAACCCTGCCTAACTTCCAGTCTCTGGGACTGAGGACTTCCTTGCAAAGAGATGGAGAAGCTACGGCAGACGCCACTGTGGCCTGCCCTTGAAGCCCAGGCCCAGCCTGAGTGAACCTGCAGTCTTAGGGGATAGCATCTCACTTGTCTTTCTCTTGCCTGAAAGAGTCCTGTCAGACCTCAGTAGCATGCTCAGCATAGTGCAGGGACCCCTGGAAGCGCTGGATTGTGCCCTGAGGGGTGTCACCCTAGGAAGGCTGTAGTTGGTGGGATAGCCCAGCCTCCTCATTCCTCCTAAGGATGTGGGCTCTGCAGGGTGCCTTAGAGTCCCTCCCTCCTTATTGCCCACAGCAGTGGCTCATTCATTAATGTCCCTTCTTGACTTTCCTGGCCAGTTCCTGTCTCACTTTCTCTGTTCCCTCACTGGCAATCTCTGGAATAAACTGCTGAACCTAAGTCCTTGTCTGGGCCTTGTTTTTTATTGTGGGTGGGGGTGGGGCTGAACTAAGAAATTATTAAGGGTGATGAAAACAATGCTTCATGAGAATTAACTTAGCAGGTGTATGAAGTGGAGTGATGGGAAGATGGCCAGTATTGAGGGAGCCAATTCAAATGTCTTTGGCAAGATTCCAAGGGTAAGGGTCTAGGCAGGGCCTGAACTGTGGTCACCAGAGAGAACCCGAGAAGGCAGACACAAGAAGGGAGGGTGGTAAGCCTCCGTCTGGCTCATGGCTAGGGAGACATGGCTTGAGTCAGCAGGAATTGATTTAGAGAGATGTGGTATCAGGGACTGTTTGGCGGGGGAAGAAATGGTGAGTCCAGTCATAGGCCTGACATGCCTGAGCTGGGGACAGTACATCCATCCTCCCACATCAGAGAATTGTGTCCAGGGAATGCCATTGCCAAGGATGTCTTGGATGCTAAGGAAATGTTCCTGAGACACTGTGGTTCTGGCAGGCCTGTGAGTAGTGTCATTTTGTGGCCCCCAGGGTCCAAGCAGATTGTTGAATTGGGTCCAGTCTCTTTTGGGATATCAGCCTCTACCCTATATTTGTTGTATAAGCAGAACCATAGCTTAGTGTGGGAGGCATCACTGCAGACACCCTGTCTCATCTCTGATTATCTTTAACTGTCTTTCTTCCCTTCTTGCCAGGTACTAGGAAAGAGGAATCCATTTTAGGGGTACCCTAAAATGGTTGCTGGGTAGCAGGTGATGGAGACCCAGAAGTACCCAGAACTACTAAGTAAACTTTAAGGTGAATTTCCCTTCCTAGAAGCAGAAGATGGCCCTTGGGCCTACTGAGGACATGGCCTAGCTTGAGTTTAGCCTCATTCTCAGGCAGTGGGGTCTTGTCAGAGGAGAAGGGAGGACCCAAATGAGAGGATAAGGAAGAACTGAGAGCAAATTCCTTCTGGGGTTACAGGGCCTTTAAAAGTAGCCTGTGAGGCCAGGCTCGGTGGCTCATACGTATAATCCTAGCCCTGTAGGAGGTGATCGCTTGAAGTCAGAAGTTAGAGACCAGCTGAACAAGAGTGAGACCCCATCTCTACCAAAAACAGAAAAAATTAGGTGGGCATCCTGGTGTATGCTTATAATCGCAGCCACTGGGAAGGCTGAGGCAGGAGGATAGCTTGAGCCCAAGAGTTGGAGATTGTAGTGAACTGTGGTGATGCCACTGTACTCTACTCAGGGAGTAAGACTCTGTCTTTAAAGTAAATAAATAAATAAAATAAAAGCAGTGAACGGTTATAGTGTTTGAGTCATGGCTGGCTAGCATGCAGCCTTATATCTGCTCCCAGCCTCTGTGCCTCATGGAAAGCAGGGATTATGAAGGTGGTGGGAATGGTTTGAGGAGATAATTCATTGGAAGCATAATTGGGAGTGGTGTTCAGAACTTAAAGAACAAACATGTTTTTTCTCCTTTTTGCCTAAGAAAGCAGCATCCCTCTAACACTGGAATGCATATATCTAATACACGTGCCTTAATCAGTGACAGGTGGCTGGCATATCGTGGGTTACAAGCCAGTGGTGAAGAAGGAGGCCTAGGGCAGGGAGGGCTTGGTGAGAAGAACCTGAGGCCAGAGCCTGTGGGGATATTGAGGCAGGCTGGGAGGGCTTCGGTGTTTGCTATTGAGTGGGGCACTGTACAGGTGCCCCTGGCCTCCTTGGGAGAGGTGCTCTAGAAAACCTTCAAAGTCTTGGAGACAGTCTAAAAATAGATCCAAGAGGAGCTGGCCAGTCATGGAAGCTTGTGGAGATAGGGCTTGGGCAGCCTGTTGACTCACGATGTCTTGTGCTGCTGCATGGCCTTGGGGGAAGCCTCCTACTGCCTGAGGCCTTGTACCTCTGTGCTAATGATGGGCCTAGGACCTTTACACTCAGCTCCTGCTTGGTAGCCTCTGTCCAACCAGATGTGTCTTGCTCAGGCACTCCAGGAGTGACATCCTGCTCCATGGGCATCTAGGAAAGTCCTCCCTGCCTCCATACCGTCCAAACACCCTGAATTAAAATCTCAGCCAAGGGAAAATGGAGGTGTCAGCTTTGATGTTGACTTTGGCCTTTGACCTTGATCTGGGTCAGTTTGTACCACACTGAGCAAGATTTATTGGATTAAGGTGCAGGGTAGTGTGGTTCCTGGACTAGCTTAAGTAGAATTACCCAGTGTTTATTTAAAATATAAAATCCTAAGACTCAGCAGGCCTGCTGAGTTGGAATCTCTAAGAGTGGGTGGGACCCATGAGTCTGTTTCTTTTAAGTTCTCCAGGTGATTCTTATCTCTGCTGGGGTTTAAAAACAAATGGTTTCTAGTCTCCCCAGTGTAAAACTCACCCATTTCTTCTATCCCCATGAGTTATTCCTTCTGTCTGTCCATCATCTTCCTGTACTTTTTCAGATGTCACCGTGAAGAGGTATCCTTGGCTACTGGCTGTTCAACAAAGGCAGAATATTTCTGTCTTCCAAATAACAGTTACCACCTAGATCAGCCTCTAGCCAGAATAGCCCAGGGAGCCAGCCTGATAGGCCCTGCAATGGGGTTCCTCCATGGCCACACTACTTGGGGAGGGGGCCCTAGAACTGCTCTGTTGTTCTAGGGTTTATTATTGTCATATTGCAAAGCCAGTGTCCTGGCTGTGAGATGGCTGACCAGCAAGGGGACATCCTGGGCAGCACTGGCCACCATCCAGGGATGGACTATGGAAGGAACAGGCAGCCAGGGAGTAGATGCAGGATTCCCCTTCCTGGAAGACTCTATCTTGTGGAGGTGGCAGGGACCTTGGGGGACGCTTTCGTGGGAAAGGGTGCAGAGCAGGCCCAGCCCCAGGTCCTGCAGAACTGCGTGTTGGGTGGCAGAGGCGTAACTCCAGAGCTGAACTCCTGTCACATCCTCTGATCCCTACTTTATAGATGGCCCAACTGAGCAAAACACCATCCCTGTTCCATGGTGACCTACATGGACACTTGCAGTGGAGGTGACATCTGCACCTTCACACTTGTGTGGCCACTACCCCTCACCCTATTCCTACATGGGCCCAGTACTGGTTTGTGGGGAGTTTCGATTGTTGTATAAATGAGGTTCTAAGTACTGCAGAGTCGCATAATGACGAGGGCAAATACTTAAATCCTGGATGCCATTCTCACCCATTACTGAGGTGACATAACAAAAGCAGTGGCCTGACATAGTCTGTGGGTTCAGTATTGCATCTTTTCACACGTCACACACCTTTTAGGGTCTCCATGCTTTCCTATACCTTTCCCTGCCCTCCTCCAGTAAAGCCTGGCAGAACTCTCTCACTAGTCATCAGTCCAGGGTCACAATATTTGACTGTGCTAAGTGCTAGAACGACTAAAAAAATCATTTGGAAGTCCTTTTGACTTGCTAACACCTCCTCATCTGGCTCTGACTTCGTTTATGTAACTTCTAAATCAGCTTGTATCTTCTAAAACCTTCAGAAAAATAAATGTGCTTTTAAATGATGCTGTCTCTGGACAATTTGCTTTCTTTTACTTTTTCCATTTTGAGTTATTCAGCTCACTGCCTGGGATTTCCGATTTTAGCAACCTTTTTACTTTTATGGGGTTACAAAGGTTACTGAAGGGAGCCATGGACGCTGTGAAGAGCTGGGTGTGGGTCCGCTGTCCCCTTCTGCCCCATCCTCCCTCCCTTCTCAAGCCCTGACCAGGATCACACACGGAATGCTGCTGTCTCCCATCCCTTTCAAGATAGTGGGCCAGCCCATTTTGATAACTGCCCAATTTTGATGTCTTTTAAAATGTGAAACAAACAAAGGCCCGTAAAGTGCTGGCGAGTGGAAACAGGGTCTTGGATTTGCTTGGTTCATTAAGCAGATTTGAGGTTGCCCTACAGCGGGAGAAGGACCCTCAGGTCCTGTTTGTTTTAGCCCTGCCTTGAAATGGTTAATCAGAATCTCACTCATCTCTTTCTTCCACTACCAAATTTTCAAAATTTGAAAATAATTTGATCTCCATCCTTTACTTCCTGTTGACAGGAAGCCCTCTCTGCCAACCCATGGCTTGTCACAGACCAATCGAGTGTCACCCAGGCTTTGGGGCTTCTGCCAGGGCCTCTGTGCTTTGATACACTCTGACCCAGCAGCGAAGTTGCTGATGAGCGTACAACAAAGACCAGTTTGCTTTTGGTACCCCCAGGGTTCCAGACTCCTTTCCACAAGAGAGAGGCTGGATCTGGTCCTCCCTGCAGGAAGCCCTGCTGCTCTGCTGTCCCTCTGCAGGGGGGAGCCCGGCGGGGTGGATAGCACTGTAGTGAACTTCAATTGTGCTGCACAGGTAGAGAGGAAGGATGCAACAGGGTGAGGGGGAGAATTTGGAAAATAGGACACAAACTTTTTGATTTGTAAATAAAGCAATGGAGAGCTGAAGAATTGCTGAGAGTCATGTTTATAGTTAGGCAGGGTTTGTGCTGGGACTAGGAACCAGTCAGCTCATCTGGTTACAAAGGTGAACAACATTAGGGATTGAATTGTATTCTCTTTTTTTTTTTTTTTTTTTTTATTGAATGGTAACTGTGTACATTGATGCACTTTG
>NW_003852448.1:7096625-7120681 GCF_000181295.1 Otolemur garnettii
ATAGCTTGCCGAACTTCTTTCTGGGCTCAGCTCCCCGTCTTTGACTTCATAGATTCTGATTCCAACCAGTTTTTCTTCCTTTGTTCAGGAGCCTCTGACCAGGGTTGCTACCAGTCAGCCATCTTCCCAGAATCCCCCTTGAATTGTATTCTCTAAAAAAAATGTTGAAGTCTAAGCCTCCCAACCTCATACCTGCGAATGCAACTTTAATTCCAAATGTAATTAAAGTGTAAATTAAGATGAGGTCATTAGGGTGGGCCCTGTCCAAACACCTGGTATCCTTATAAGAAGAGAGAAATTTGGACACAGAGACAGAGGTGACAAGGCCCCTGAAGACAGAGGCAGACCTGGGAGCAATGCTGCCACAGGCCACGGAATGTGGGGCCACCAGAAGGTGGGCGAGGTGAGGACGGATCTTTCCTTGGAGGTTCCAGAGCCAGCGTGTGACATTTTGATGTCACGCTTCTGGTCTCCAGAGTGAGGAGATAATACATCCTGTTGGTTTAGGCCCCCCAGTTTGTGGTGCTCTATGTGGCAGCCTCAGGAACCTAATCCAGCAAGCTCCCTGCCCACGGGGGTCCCTGCCCTCCAGGTGTTGCTGGAGTAGCAGCCTCCCTTTTGATGGAGCTGCCGGGTGGGGGGGGCGGTGTCACCAGCCATAGGAAGAAGTCACTGCTGCCCACTGTCCATGGATTCTTGACTGCATTCTTCCCAATATCCAGGTCTTAGGTGTCATTCCCTCCCCTCCCTGCTGGAAATCGAAGTACAGCGGGGCCAGGAGATCACTGAGGAGGTGTGGAGTCTGGTGTGGCAGCTCTAGGGCCCAGGCCTGCTCTCTGCCCCACAGCACCTCTTCTTGGCTCTGCGCTTCCCTTCTATGTAGCCACTGAGACTCAACATCCTGTGGCCAAGGAACAGGGAGGTGGGAGGAGTGCAGCTGTGACCTCAGTTTCCAGACAGCAGCAGACAGGCCCAAGCAGCTACTTGTCTGTCGGACTAGCATGGAAATCCTCCACGGCGTCACCCTGCTCTCAACATCGGCCATGCAGGCAGCCCTGGGGTCGAGGGGTTGAAGCTGTCTCTTCCGCCCCATTCTGGTGTACAGCCTATTGTGTAATAAGCACCGAGCGTGTTCTTCTCTGTGCAGTTCAGATACTGCTTGATTGGGGAGTTGTATTCATGGCTATTCAATATTATTGATTGTTGGATACCATCGGGGTGGCACAGTTGTCATCAGATTTAGCTGATAGTGATGGAGCACTTGCTATTTGCCAGATGTGTGCTTTTATGTAAGCTATCTCTTGTTATCACTAAAACAATCCAGGGAGGTTTCATTACTGTTGTTATTAGTCTTAGTATCCCTATCACAGAGAAGAAATTTAGACCATGTAAATTTAGACCATAGCCCTTCACACCCTACCTGTCAAGAAAAATCTCTGCTGCGTCTTAGTTAGGTGTTTTGTATCTCTGCTCCCTGAGTAGTTAGGTCATTTAGGGGCAGGGTGGATATGTCAGAATGGATGGCTGGGGTGGGACAGATGCTCCACAGGGCACTTGGAGGACGGTGTGTGCTGCGACTCCCAGTGGTGTGTCCTTGGGGAGGGAGGTCAGCCCTTCATTCTCTTAGTCTGGCATCTTTTTAGATGAAGGTCCTAGAAGGTTATCCTTTACTTTTCACATCGCAAAAACAAATACTGTGTCTTCTATCAGTTCTCTGGCTCATCCTTCTCATTTTCTGTTTTTGTTTTTTAAATAATGGGCTAATGGATTAAGCACTAAACCAGGAATCAGGAAATCCTGGCTGGCTCCTCTGTCGGGTATCTGGGGGCTTCTTCTTCCAGAGTTACCCAACATTACCCACAGCCTGGGGTGTGCCAGGCATGGCGCAAGGGCTGGGGGCATCACGGTGACCAAGCTGGGCATCCTTCCCCCACAAGACTGAGCCTTGGGCTTACCATCACTCTGTTGACTCACTGCTGCTGCTACCAAAACACCAAAACCAAAGTGACTTATAACAATAACATTTATTCTTTCTTACAATTCTCTAGGTCAGTTGGGGAGTTCTTATGGCACAGGCTGGCTCGACTGAACTCTGGTCAGCTGGTGGTTTGGCCAGGGCAGGAGGGCCCAGAACAGCCTCACTCACATATCCGCCCACTGCCTGGTTGGCTCCATGCCAGCTGGGCCAATGTGACAACTGGGCTATGTGTCCAGCAGGCAGTCCAGGCAGTAGCAAGAGGGCAACCCTGAAGCACAAAGGCTCCTCAAGCCTCTGGCCACAGCCAGTCATGCAGCTCAGAGTCCAATAGCCTCTGTATCTTTGTGGGAAGGGCTCAGGGCGACATTGCAGGGTGATGAACCCAGGGACCAGAGATGGACAGTCAGCTAAGCTCTCTAGATCTGCCTGCATATGTACACATTAACATTGCATATTTAATAGTATCTAATTATGTTATATACCGTTTAATGATAGATTATGTGTAACATGTAGAATATGTGATGTGTAGACATTAAACAAGGGTTGGAATGTAGGTTTCCACTTGGGTGGAGCTCTGTGAGCTTGTCACAGGGACGGTGGCTTTTGAGGGTGTGAGGAGTGCATAGAGGGTCAGTGGAGCTGGGTCCTTCCAAACCTGGGCTTTTGATAGTGTCACCAGAATTCTGTTTCTCCCACCAAAGATGATTGAGTGTCCCAGGAGATATTCTTCCCTTGGGGAGCAGCCAGTGCCCAGAAAACAGAGAGGTTCCTTGTCCCCTCACCATTCTGCTTGTTAAGTGTATTTTGAGATTTCTGAAATGACCTTGGGGCACAGGTAACAGAATATTCTCGGCTCAGAGACAGAGGGAAATGACAGGCAGTGATACCAAACTGGCCTTGGGAAGGAACCTGGCCAGGTGACATCTGCACTGGGTCTGCTGAGTGCTGCTGGGTATGGCAGTGGCCTAGAGGACTCATGGTGGCCCCAGGGAGCCAGAGGGGATGGAAGCTGCCTCCTCGGTCACTATACAGCAAGGAGGTTAAGAGGGACTAAGTATTAGATCATTAAATATGAAGTATTTGATTTGAATCCAAAAGTGTAGTTTATTTTGTCTCATACAACTAATAAAGTAAGCACCAAACTGTCGGCACCATTTTGCTACCTTAACAGTGGCTCGTTTATGCCAGCAGTGAAGAAGCCTGGAGAGCAAGTAGTGATGAAATTGCAAAAGATATTCTCAAAAGCTTGCTGAGAATGGAACATTTTTCCTTGCAAGAAGTGGTCCAAAGCCTGGAAGAAGTGGCAGTCAGTTGGTGCAAGGTCTGGTGACTATGGTGGATGACTTGGAGTTTCCAAGTCCGGTTTCTGTAGTTTGAGCAGTGTTATTAGTGTGACATGTGGTCGAGCATTGTCTCCCAAGAGGCCTGGCCTGTCTCTGTTGACCAAACTCAGCTGCTTGATTGCAAGTGTCCTCATCATGTTGTCTGTTGGTTGTAGTAGACCTCACTGTCATAGACTGACCAGGTTTCATGAAGCTGTAGTGGATAATGCCCGCTCTGGACCACCAGACAGATACCATTGGCCTTTTTTGATGATTATTTGGTTTTAGACTATGTTTCAGCGCCTTATCTTTATCCAACCAGTGTACCAAATGCTTGCAATTGTCCAAAAAATCCGTTTTCCATCACATATAGCAATATAGTAAGTGGTTCCTATTTATACACGACAGCAAAGAAGGCAAGCTCTGAGTTGATTTCCCTTCTGACACTCATTTAATTCACGTGGAACCCATCTGTCAGGCTTCTTGACCTTACTGATTTGTTTCAAATGCTCTAATATTGCTGGAACAATAACATCAAACCCTGCTGCTACGTCATGTGTAGGTTGAGATAGACTCTCTTCCACTACAGCTTTCAGCTTGTCTTCATCCACCTTGGTCTTAGGTCACCCATGTGGCTTATTTTCGAGATTAAAATCACCAGAATGGAACTTCTCAAATGGTCAATGTATTCGGCGTTCATTAGCCACATCCTTCCCAAACAATTCATTGATATTTTGGACTGTCTGTGCTCCATTGATTCCATGATGGAACTCATATTTGAAAAAAGCATGAATTTTTTTGGCTCAGCACCTGTAGCTTAGTGGCTAGGGCACCAGCCACATACAGTGGAGCTGGCAGGTTTGAATCCAGCCTGGGCTGCCAAACAACAATGACAAGTGCAACCAAAAATAGCCGGACATTGTGGTGGGTGCTTGTAGTCCCAGCTGTTGTGAGGCTGAGGCAAGAGAATTGCTTAAGCCCAAGAGCTAGAGGTTGCTGTGAGCTGTGATGCCATGGCACTGTACCCAAGGCGACAGCTTGAGACTCTGTCTTAAAAAACAAAAAAAAACCCCAAAAAACCCCAACCAAACAAACAACAACAACAAAGAACACCAATTTTTTTTTGAGACAGAGCCTCAAGCTGTCACCCTGCGTAGAGTGCTGTGGCATCACAGCTCACAGCAACCTCCAACTCCTGGGCTCAAGCGATTTTCCTGCCTCTGCCTCCCAAGTAGCTGGGACTACAGGTGCCCCGCTATTTTTTGGTTGCAGCCATCATTGTTGTTTGGCGGGCCAGGCTGGATTTGAACCCACCAGCTCAGGTGTATATGGCTGGCAAAAACACAAATTTTTCACTTACCCATGGTTTCATAAAAATTGCGCAAAAAAAAAAAATTGAACAATAATCACAAGCCAAAACATGCATTTGAAAAAATGAGGGAGTACATTTACAATAAAAGTAACATAGGAAGTGTCAAAGTGAAATGTCAGAGATACTGACTGTCAAACTTAGAACTTGAGGAAATCGAGCATTTCATACTTAATAACCTAGTACCTGCTAAAGTCACAGGGCTGCCAGTGGCAGAGTGAGGTTTGGGCTCCGAGGTTTTCACTAGAGGAATGTTGGGAGAGAGGACACCCTCTCTGGCAGGCCAGTGTCCAGGTGACAGGTCAGTCCCATTAGTTCCTTTGTCTGCCAGAGATTAGGACACCATGTCCAAGCAGTTCTGTTTTGTGCAGCTCAAAGCTGCATTCTCTGTCCTCCTCTCTTCTCTGTCTTCTGATGAGGCAGTCTTGGTTTTCAGGAAGGCTCACGTCGAAGTTCTGCAGGCTTGGCACATGGCACGGGGTTTACTGTGGCCAAATATAGCATGAAGTCATGTGGATGTTCTTGGCTGTTTCTTCGGTCAGTGGTGCTCTGGCCCTGAAATGATCTTTGTTACCTTCACCTGCAGGAGATTCTGGTGGGTTTCTTTTTTTGTTTTGTTTTGTTTTTTTTTGAGACTGACTTCCACTTTGTCACCCTGGGTAGAGTGCTGTGGTTTCATAGCTCACAGCAACCTCAAACTCCTGGGCTCAAGCAATTGTTTTGCCTCAGCCTCCCAAGTAGCTGGGACTACAGGCACCTGCCACACGCCTAGCTATTTTTTTTTTTTAGAGACAGGGTCTCACTCTTGCTCAGGCTGGTCTCAAACTCCTGAGCTGCAGTAATCCCCTCACCGCAGTCTCCCAGAGTGCTAGGATTACAGGCATGAGCCACTGTGCCCAGCCCTGCAGGTGATTCTCAGCTGAGGATTTGTGCCTCTGGCTTCGGGCCCTCAGCAATTGGAAAGGAAGGCAAGTGGGATTGGGCAGAGGAAGAGGTTGGGCTGTAACACACTCACAACAAAGGCCCCAGTTGGCTCCCTGGAACATCCTGGGGCTGGGATGGCCCTTCAAGTTATCTCAGATTGCTGCAAGGAGGCCAGGCTTCTGTACTCCCACACTGGCCCTGGGATGGCAGATCCTTCTGCAGAGGCCAGGCCTTAGCCAGGGACTCAGCCGAGCACTGGTGGCCAGCCATGCCCTGCATCCACGGCACCACCTCTCTCTGCATCTTATGGTTTTAATTTTGATGTGTCCAGCCTGCCTCCTTAATTAAGCCGTGAGCTCCCTTAAGGAGGGCATGTCTATAGCTTGTTATGTCCCAGCCTTTGGAAGCCCCCTCCCACACAGCCGACCCTAGCGTTGTTGTTGATGACGATGATGTTAAGGACACGGGGAGGAAGGCCATGTGGCCGTCTTTGAGAATCGAGATGCCTATTAACTCCATGAACTAATTTAGAAAAGACTGGGTGAAATCAATTATTTATGAATCTTAGGGTAGCCACATATCCCAAAGAGAAAATATTCAGATATGTCATGTCTTGTTGGTAAAAGGGCAAATTTGGCTGGACATGGTGGCTGATGTCTGTAGTCCTGTGTACTCTGAGGACCATGTGAGCCCAGGAGTCCAGGAGATAGAATTTATGTGCCACTTGTCTTTATGGTCCCTCACACACCCCACACTGCGCATAGTAGATGCTCCCTAAATACCTCCTAGCTCCCACCAAGGAAAACAAACCCATCTCACCTTTAAAAACTCAGATCACAGGGACCCCAGAGGTGGGCCAAGGAATTCTGACACTGCCTCTTCTTTTAGCGTCAGTGGCACTGGGCATCGCCGTGGTGCAGGGCCACAGAGGAGGAGGACTTCCTTTTCCCCTGAATCGTCCCCCTTTCTTCTTTGAAAGTAGGGGAGCAGGGAGAAGCAGAAGCGAAAGGGGCAACTTAGGATTTCAGGGGTGCCAGAGATTTGCGTACTTAAATGTCCACCAAGGCCCACCTAGTGCAATCCCTGAGCAAAGATCTTTATGCTATGCGGGTACCAAAAACAGCAGGAGGTTCCAGGGTACACATAAATAAAAATCTAAAATAATTATATATTTCTTAAAGCTACAAGAAGACAGTTGTTTCAATTACCTTCTTACCAAAATCTTCATTAGCTTAGGGTCAGCTCCTGGAGCGGGTAGGGATTGGGCAGGGAGTGGGCTGAGGTGGAAGGAGAAGCTGAGCCACCACATGGGGCCTCAGTCCACCCTGCAAAGTTGCTCTGGGTTGTAGTAGGGGTTGGGGGCAGTTGTTCATAGGTGCAGCTGTCTGTGGGAAGGGCTGTGACCTTGGGCAAGGTGCTCCCTCGTCCTGGGCAGTCCTTCTGCAACACTAGGGGCAGCCAGGGGCGAAAGGGCTAGAAGAGGCCGGGGTGGGAGATGGGAGGTGTATCCCGGCACACTGGGCCCCTTACAGGACGGCCAGAGGAGCTAGACCCATTATTCTTCACATCCTCCAACCCATTCCTCCTTCCTGACAGGCAGCAACAGTTCAGTACTGCAGAAGGTGGAGGGAATGGTAGTGCCCGCCTTCTGGTATTCCAGCGAGGTTCAGATGACTGTCAAGGTTAAGCCTGAAGGGAAAGGGACAGCCACTGTCACTATAGCAAGAGCTGGTATTCTGGGCTGGCACACCTTCAGCACACACGGACATTAGACACACCTCCACCCCCGCCAGCCCCACAGCAGCCACGTGAGTCCCCATTCCACAGATGGTAACATCTATGCAGCCGAGACCACTGGGGGGGGGCACAGGCAGGCATCAGGTGGAGCCGTCTGGCACCTGAGCCCACACACTGCACCTCTGTGCCAAGCAGACAGATGGTGCCGGAGGCAGCGTGCACTGAGAACATGCGTGGAAGGAGGGGGTGTTTATTTCCAACCAGTTTCATGGGCTAGTTACAGTCACGTTAGTCTAAAACCTTTTCCCCCTTCATTTTGGTGCCTCCAGCTCTGGGGGGGCCCATCTCAGGCACCACCGTCCCCCCACACACTGTCCATACACATCACTAGCCCCCAGCATTTGCCTCCTTCCTTAGGAGCCAGCGGGAGAAAAAAGGTCCCAGGTGTCATCCAGCAAAATGCACTGACCTTCCGCAGCCCTGACCTCTGACACTGTCTTCCATCTGACACTAGGTATTTGCTGATCTCTTGGCCCAGGTCAGGCCCTGTGTGCCAGGCACACGCTTGAGTCCACCCTGGGCATTTGTTACAGCAGTGATCAGTCCTTAGCCAACTGAGAATTGATGGGTCTTAGGATTTTTTCTGATAATGCTTCTAAAAGTTATGCTGGCTTGTGTCTTTGGAGCCCTAAATGATACCTCCTTCTATATGAAACTGAAAGAAAGAGACTCTGGGCTGTCCGCTGGTAGTTTGTCAACCGTTTTCCTTTTTTCTCCTCTCTCTTCCTTTCACACTTTCTTCTGTCCTCTGCCCCATGTCTCTTCTCTGCCTTTATTTTATCTCCTTAGAGCTGGATTTCACTGGGCTTGAAAGACCTGCCTTCTGACCCAGCCCTCTTCTCAGTGGTAGCCACAGTGGTCAGCAGGCCCAGGCATGGCACAGGTGTGGTGAGCCATGCTCTGGTGGGTCCCCACTGACGCGTGCATGGCTGGCCTGTTTCTCAGACGTGGCACTCACTGGCACGCTCTCTGGTGCTGGCACTGTGCCTGCCTCTCCCACACATTCTGTCACTGAGCTCATCATCACCTCTGCATGGTACCATTTTTATAGCCAGGGAAACGGGGCTCAGGTAGGATGAGTAGTTTTCTCAGTGGGCATCGCTGGTGAGGAGTGAGGCCAACATGTGAGCCCACGTGGCTGTCATCAGAGTCCATGCTTGTTCTCTGAAAGATGTCTTCTCACTTCCCTCCACATCCTAACTGGGGGCCACGAGGAAGGTAAAATACCTCCCCAGGAGGCTGTGGCAGGCCACGCCTGCCCTAGATCCTTGGCACTGCAGGCCTGGCCTCCCTCCTGCTGCATCTCACTCTAGCTGTGTGGCCTTGGTCAAGCTCCTTGATGTCTCTGAACCTAAGTTGCTTCCTTTGTAAAACAGCACTAAGAATATTGATCTGCAGGTTGTCATAGAATTAAATGACATCATGAAAAGCTTAGCATGTAGCAAACTTGAGTGAATTACAATTTTTTTTTTTTTTGGCCGGGGCTGGGTTTGAACCCACCACCTCTAGCATATGGGGCTGGCGCCCTACCCTTTTGAGCCACAGGCGCCGCCCTGAATTACAATTTTTAAAAGCATCATCTTTCTTTGTTGGAGAAATCCCAAGAGCAGAAAGTGTGGCCCGTATCTGGCAAGGTTGTGGGACTTAGGGGGTTTTGTGTATTAACCTCACTTGAGACTCTGCCTTACTTTCTTTTGCTCTTGCCACTGGTTTTCCTTCTTTGAAGATAGTTCATCTTCCTGCATTACAAACCTTTTGGTAATGAAGACAGGGTGTAAATGAGTATGCCTGGAACTTAATAACTTCTACTTAAGCAAGCAAGAAAAGAGGTCCCCCTCCATGGGATCCATATGGTGTGGTTCTGGCTGGTTCCCTCCCTCTGGTTTCTGCCCCTAAATTCTCCCCCATGTTCCCCCACCCACCTTCCTGCATACCTGCCTGCCTGTAGTCTCTCTGCTTGGCAAGGACATCTCGGTGTCCATAGTGCTGGCTGTGGGCAGTGGTTTATGTGGACAGTGTAGTGTCCGTAGTGTGTGTGGGGATGGTGGTGTGTGTAAAGTGGTGTGGGTGGATAGTGTGACACATGGGTGCTACCCCCAGCCTCAGCCCTCAAGTGGAATCTGAAGCCACATGTGCTGGGCAGCGAGGCTGTCCCCTGCTCCAAATTGTCCTTCCTTTTGCCATGCTCCTGCTAAGCCCCCTGGCCCCCTCAGTATTCCATCCCTTGAGGTGGGGGTGTGAGAATCACAGGATGTGTGCCCTGAAGACCGGGCACCCTGCGTCTCTGCCTTGAGCTCCAGGGCCTGGACCCAGATGTGGAACTCCAGGCCCAGTGTAGCTGTGCACATGGAGAGGATGTCATTTAAGCCTGCCCTCTCTGAGATGGTCTGTAACACCTGCCAATTTCCCAGGCTTCATGGGTCAGTGCACTGGGTGGCTGGGTTTCCACTGTCAGGCCCTGCAGGGATGTCACCAGCTCCTCCCCCCAGGCTCCCCGGATCTGCCTGCATGTGTCCACGATGTGCCAGAGGGAGCACACAGTGGCTCTCAGGGAGGACCATAGCCTGGGAAGAGGATCCCTGGCCGCGAGCCTGCCATGAAGCCCTGATGGAGGCTGAGGACCCCTGTACCCTCACAATTCATAGGCAGTGACCTGGGATGTGTGCTTCTTAAATGCAGGCAGGTTATGTGTACACCTGTGTGCACCTGTGTGGAGGGAGACATGTAGGTAGGGATACACAGACACCATATAAGCTCCTTGGAAGTTCATTTTGTAGGTGATTTTTAGAGAAATAAACAGTAGCAGTTTGGGACAGAGGCCCACTGTCTGGCCCAGGTTGGACCCGTCATCGTCGTAGAGTCACAGGGAGGGGGCTTGCTGGGGTGAGAGGAGGGGTTTTGTCTTTGGGGTCTTGGCTAGTTACCCCAGTGTCCCCAGGCCTGGCCCCGATGTTCCAGTTTTCCTAGTCTGTATGGAGAGAGTGGGCCGAGGCTCTGTCCTGGCATTTCAGTGGGAGGCAGAGGATGGTGTAATAGAAAGAGGCTGGGTTTGGGATCAGGAGGTCTCGGTCCGAGCCGTCCCTGTCGTTTTCTCTTCTCTGTGCCCTGTTTCCTCAGCAGTGAAAAGCAGTTGATCGTATCAGGTTGTGAATGTGGAATATCCGACATCTGACTCTTTTTAATTTCAAAAATTATAATGTTACAGAGTTCCACCCAATATCTGACTCATCCATGACATAAACTTGTCAAAATTCACATGTGAAAATATATACTTAAGAATCATTTTTAAACAGCTAAGTTTAAAAAATTATAATTTCTTTTAAGGACAAGCCTGCCATGTTGACTCTTTCCCCTTTGCTGAGGCCCACTGCTTTTTCTTCCCTTTCCTGGGCTCTCACTGGGCTAACCCCGCTGCTGCACTCCATCCCTTCTCCAAGAGGCAGAGCTATGGCATAGCAAGTTGCTGCCTTTCCTCCCTGTTGGCCTTGTCACAGTCATCACCTACTTTGAAAATGTGTAAGAGAAAAAGTTAACACCTCAGCATCCCAGGCTCCAAGCTCTGTGAGGGACACAGGAAACAGTGACCTGGTACTGGGTCTGGAGACACAAGATTTGTGCACAGAACTCTTGGGGATCCACTGGGGCCAGCTGCACCCCTTTGGAGGGTGGAATTATAGTTAGTCCAAGCTGGAGCAGCCAGTCCTGGAGTGTCTGCAGCTGGGCTGGGCAGGGTCACTATGTGTGAACACAGGTGCCCCTTCCTCCCCAAGTGCTGCTGAGCGGGGGTCATGGTGGTCATTAGGGAGAGGAGAGGGGCAAGCTGGGGGAAGGGGAAGGTGTGTCAGATCTGAGCCTGTTCTGTGGGTAGGGGACAGGGTTAGGGCAGACGGCCGTGGGGACAGCATCCCGACACCCTCCCTAGTGTTTCTATAGGTCAGGAGGCTGTTCCTATAGGACCCACAGGCATCTGGGCTTGGGCTCTCTGTACTTCTGGGACAGTTCCTGGTCTACAAGCTGTGCTTTCTGCCTGTCCTGTGGCTTCTCAGGGCTCCAAGCCTCACCTGTCCTAATTAACGCCCTTGCACCTGGTCCAGGCTCTGGGAGTGCCGCCGCCAAGGGCGTATGAGCCTGCTGCCCACAGAGCTTATGCTCCCTGCCCCCCAGGGAGCCTCTGAGCACTATCTCAGTCTGTCCTGGCCCCTCTCAGGGTACACAGGCTCTGTGTGGGAGCTTGCACCACGTACACCCGTCGCTCACACCTTCTTTGAACAATATTTATTGGTGGTTTGCTTCCAGCCAAGTGTTCTTCTAGGCATAGGGAGTAAGGGGTGGAGGACACAGGCGTGATCCTCCTGGAGTCAGTCCTGGCCCCGCAGACAGCTCATCTGGCCCTGCAGCCTTGCTTCTGGCCCCCTTGAGTGTTGACTCACCCAGGGACAGGGCATTGGAGGGGGGAGTGTGACCAGAGGGCTCAGGAGTGAAGATGCTCATGGGTCACAGAGGGGTGGGTTGTAGACGAGGCGTCTGGCTGAGCTGGGTGGAGGGCTGTCCCTGAGAAGGAAGGCTTCCCAGCCTTTCTCCAGAAGCATCCACTTCTGGTCATTTAGGAGCTCACCAAAGGGCAGAGCCAGGGGCCTAGGAGTGTGCCCTGCCTGGTGTGAAGGGCTCATGGTTAGCATCTTGACAGTGGTGATGAAACCGAAAGCCTGCAATTTTCGCTGAGCAGGGGAATATGGAAATCTCCATTTGTAGCGGGCTCTGGGCAGACATCGTCTGAAAGAACAGCTCATCCACTCTGACCTGTTGTGATGCGTGTCTCAGAACCTAGGACCTAGGCACGGGGACCTACTGTTGCTTCCAGAAAAGGGGAAGCTGCCTGGCGAAAGCAGAAGCAATTTGTTGGCCAGAGGCCCACAAACTGGGAAAATTCATTCTTAGCAAAATGCCCAAGTGCGTTTTGACGGCAGGAAAACTCACTCCAGTTCTGGAAAGTTGTGGTTTTGGCCTCTCATAGGAAGAGGCACTAATTCATTGTCATAACCTAGCTGAACTCTGGCATGAGCTGTGTTTCTTTTTTCCTTGCCTTGTGTGTGTTTGTTTTGTGATCTTTCCCTCCTGGACCATTAGGAAATTTAGATGACTCTTGTCTTGGGAGTGAGGATAGAAGTGACTTGTTTCTTAGCTAAAGAGGCTCAGCCCTGGAGGAGGCAGATCCCCCAGAGGAACTTGGAAGTTGGAATCCCTCTACAGGCGCAGCCTTGGAGGGCCAGTCACCGGCGTAAGGTCCAATTGTGACAGCTCATTGATGACATCTTCTGTGTCATCAGACTTGGCTTTCAGTAAGGCCATCAGCATCTGGGGGCAGGGTGGGGGGACTAGATCTTTGCCATTAAAATTGACACTGAGTTAAAACTCACTAAATTGAAGCAGTTTGTCCAACTGCAAGCTGACACTGAAAGAATTGGTTTCTGGCCTTTGGCAGAAACCAGGGGAGGTAGATTGGCAGTGGTGGGGCATAGGGGACATATTTCCTGGACATGGTTGAGGTGGGGCTGGTGGGAAGGCGTGTAGGAGAACTTAGGGGTTCTGGGATCTGTCCACCAGAGTGAAAGTGCGGGTTCAGGACTCCTGTGCAGGGTGCGAGGTAGTGTTGGTTTGCCCAACAGGGACAAGGACCAAGCCTCAGTTTCCCACCTCCATGATGACAGGACTGCCACCAAATTAGGTTATTCCAAGTGACAGCACAGAACAAGTTACCCTTCTGTCTATTGCTCATTTCTTCCCTAAGACAAGATATCACAGTAGCTTATCAGTAACTTCCCAATTTTAATCAGCAGGTGAATTTGATTACATTTCTGGGAGAAGCCCTCCGGTGGTTTCCACACCCCAGGCTGATCATGGGCAGCCACCTGTTTGCACCCACTGCCCCGGGGCCTTATGAAAACTGCCTTGTATAGACAAGGCTCACTATGGTTTCCAAGTTCCCTTCTCTTACTCCAACTTGCGGACACTGCGCTGCCTGCGTTCAGGCCCCTCAGTTGGTGGGGATGTGGGTTCTCAGCCTCAGGGGAACTGCTTGCCCAGGGCCTGCCCACTGCCCTCCTGAGACCGGGGTTCCCATGCCTGTGCACCTGTGGCCCTGCAGTGCCTCTGTAGGCACAGCTGCAGAGCCCTGTGGCACACATCAGAGCTTTGGGGCTTGAAGGGGGAGCTGGCTCCCCAGGTTGCAGGACACAAGTGAGAGCTGGTGTTCTGAGCTGAGTTGTGTCCTCAAAAAGATACACGGAAGTCCTCATCCCCAGAATAGGCCCTTACTTGAAAATGGGGTCTTTGCAGCTGTAATGAGCTACAATGAGGTTATCCTGGAGTGGGGTGATCCAATGTGACTGCTGTCCTCACGAGAAGAGGGGAGGCAGGCACACGGGGAGTGGCCATGTGATGGCATAGGTGGGACTGGTGTGCTGTGGCAGCGACAGGCCAAGGATCCCCACAGGAGGCTGCGACCATCGCCAGCTGCAAGGGGCAGGGAAGCGTTTCCCTGCAGGTTTCAGAGGGAGCACAGCCTTGCCCACACCCTGATCTTGGGCTTCTGGCCTCCGGGACTATGAGATGTTAGATTTCTGCTGTTCTGAGCACCCCCATTTGTGGGACTTTGTTTCAGCAGCCCCAGGAAGTGAGTGCAGCAGGGTTTCGTGTTTCTTTTCACTCTCTGCCCTTTGCTGTCCTGTCCTTCTGGACATCGAGACTGATAGAGACATGGAGCAATGCAGAGTTGACTGCCACCTTCTCCATCAGTCACCCTGATATCACTTGGACTGTCGCAGAAGAGGGGGCAAGTTCCAGGAAAACGGTGTGTGGCTGGCATTGCTGTCATGTCCCACATGGGAGAGCCCAGGCCAGCCTGAAACTTTCTCCAAAGAACATTTACTAGAAAACCCTGTCCCCATGCAGCTGTGTCTTGAGGCCATGGCGTGCCCGGGCAGGGGCAGCACGCCTCTGCTTGTCCCTCAGCCCTAGCACAAATAGAGTTCTCGTGGTTTCCACCATGGCCCTTTATTCTGGGATCATAACTTCCTAAACAGTAATTAACTTTCAGTCAGAACGCCCTGCAGAAGCCGCTGGGAAGGGAGCGGACAGTAACCTGGGCCTGGGCCTGCCTGGGCCAGCTCTTGCGGCTCAGCCAGCCCCACCCACCTTCCTCCCTTGCCTCACGGCCTTGTGGGCTGGGAGGATCACATGAGGTGATGTACAGATGCTAACTGAATTCCAACTTAAGTTTTAAAGTTTTCAGTACCCTTAGTTTTGCTTTTTCATGTTTAGATAGATAAAAAGATGTGTGGTGTTTGTGTTAGCCTGTGTGTACTGCTGTAACAAAATACCAGAGACCAGGTGATTTTAAAATAATAGAAAATAATTTCTCGCAGGTCTAGATGATGGAAAGTCCACCAGAAAGGTGCTAGCAGGTTTGTTGTCTGGTGAGGGCCTGGTCTCTGCTTCCAAAACGGCTCCCTTAATGCCGTGTGCTTAGGTGGCAGAAGGGGCAGAGGAGACCTGGCCAGCTCCCTCCAGCCCCTGTGTAAGAACACGGATCCCTGCCCTCACAGCCTGGTCACCTCCCATCCCACCTCTTAACACTGTTGCATTGGAGTTTAAGTTTCACCATGAGTTTTGGTGGGGACACAGACATTCAGACCATAGTAGTATTTATCCCCGGTTTCTTCTGCTCCAGGTGTGAAGGCTGAATTTATCAGCCTGGTCTTTGCAGTTTGACCTCAGAGTCCAGGAGGGTGGGGTAGAGCCATCCCTGGGCGAGTGGTTTAAGGGCCTCTGGGCCAAGGCAGTGGGGTGCTCATAAAGGTCGAACAACCAGTTCTGTAGGAAATCATCCCTGATTTGCAGTATTGCTGATTGCTGCAGTGTAAATACTCCACCATGGAAGGTTTTAACATGACATAAGTTAATGGAGCTGGGAAGAGGCACCGAGTCAGCTCCTGGGAGCTGGGGCTTTGCCTCTTGGGTTTACCCCATGAGCTCACTGTCATGCTGGGAGAAAAAGGGGTCTGAGTCTTCAGAGGTTGAGCAAAGGCCCAGGACAGGGGTAAGGATGAGCAGGTCAGGGTAAAGCCTCAGTGGGGAGCTTCATGGGGTCTCTGGCTTCAAGGGTCCAAATTTCTGGGGTCGGAGTCTGAGGAATAAGAGCTCAGAGGCCACCATCCTGCGAGAAAGTGGCTTGACCAACGGTCCTAGAGCTGGTCATAGGAGAAGTCAGCTAAGAGTGATCCAGGCGCTTCCTGACTGGCGTCTTTGCCTCGGCAGGACTCCATCACCCCCCTAGCTAACCACACCCACTCCTTGGCCACAGGAAACCACCAGTGGCTCAGGCCTCCCTTTAGATGAATGGCCAAGGAGGAGTGTTTTTTCTAGCACTGTCTCAGCCGTACAGCCAGGCAGGTGTCTGGGTGTGAATGCTGCTGTGTGTCCAGAGTGATGCTGGGTCCCAGGGCCAAATGCTTCCTGCAAGGTCCCAGTGGAGTCACTAGGAGGTTTCAGAACTGTTTCTTCCCTCCCAAACACTCCCCCTGCGGTCACTACATTTACCTAGCAGCCCCAAAGCAACCTTTCACCCCAGGCCATGCTTATTATTAAGAGCCTTGGTGATCTTGCTGACCACAATTTAATAGGCAGGTGGGGACTCACAATGAGAGATCCTTTGCTAAACAAGTGAATCTCATTCCCAGCTGCAGGCTCTGGTAGGCCATTCCCTTCTGCAATACAACAGAGTTGACAGAACAGTCCTGGAAAAGCCTAGAATCTGGTCATGGAAAAGTGCACTAGAACATGCTATTTGTCAAATCTTATGGTGATTATAAGAGTAGCATTCATTTTACAAAGATAACTGTAAGAATATCCACCTGTACACACATACAGAGGAACACACATCTGTGTGTGCCACAGGGTCTGAAATGCTGTCTCCCTTCCCCATAAACTATATGAATAAATAGCAACGTGTGGGGAAGAGCCCTGGCTGGGCCAGGCGTGTCAACTCCTAGAAAGTGGCAGGATCAGGGGTGACTCCTGGGCCCTGTGTAAGCTGAGCTGTCAGGGTCCCCAGACCTGATGGTATTCACTTTATGTCAGGCACTGTGGTCTTGTCTATTCTATTTCTATTTCGTTTTTTAAAAACTTGAAACGAGTTTCTTCTTCATTTGTGGGAAGGGCTCAGAGTTTGAGAGCACTTCTCTGATAGTCTCCTCAGTGAGGCTGGTTTCTTACTCTCCTTCTATCCTGTCTCTGCCCCCCATATCCTGCTGCCCCTTCCATCACAGAGCGGGGGGGGGGGCTCTTACTTCCAGCCCACATGGCTTTCCAGAATGGTAAAAGTTGAGAACTGGAGAGATTGTCAGAGATGAGATAACCCAGTACACATACAATCTTCCCATTTTACAGAGAAAGCTGAGGCCCAGAGAGAGCACTGGCCTGACGTGGGGGGTGGTGGGGGTGGTGGTGGTCAGCAATACTGAGTGGCTTGTCTCTGAGGATGCCCTGTGACCTCCAGACTTGTGCTCTTCCTCCATCTTACAGTGTAAGATGAGAGTGAACTGAGGCCCAAGGGCTTCCCACACCCTCGGGAAAGGGCCAGAGGAAAAGACCCTAAACACTTGCTTCCTGCCTGTGCTCCCCCTGCCTGCACTCCCCCTTCTGCAACCCTGACTGGGAGTCAGGAGGCGCAGGAGGAGGCCTAGGAATCTGAATTCTTAAAAGCTTCCCAGTGATTCTGCTCTGTGACCTCAGATGGGACATAGCCATGCGGTTTCTTGCTGTCCCCTTCCCTAGTGTGCTTTTGATGGCTCCCACAAACTTCCTCCTCACACTCCCTGGCCTTGCTCTGAGGACGATGGAGCCTTCTGCTGTGGATGGCAGAGGTGAGGAGGATGAAGACTTTCCGTCTGTTCTTAACTGACCAGAGTGTAGGTTTTAGTCCAGATGTTTTGAATTGGGTCCTAGTCTTCCTAACTTGAGTCAGCCAATTCCAAACAAATTTATTTTGTTAATTTGTTTGGTAATAAGTACTCTGGAGTTCCTGCCTGAGCTTCCTTGGGAGGTGTATTAGACCCTTTGCATTGCCATGGAGAAAATATCCGAGGCTGAGTAATTGATTAAGAAAAGAGGTTTATACCCTTGCAAGATGAACCATGGAAGTGAACCCTCGAATCCCTCTCCCTCCCCCCCTCCCCCCTCCCTCCCCATATCCTTAGGTTGTTATTAGGTTATAGCTTTCATATAAAAAGGTTTAAATTAATTTCGTAATAGGTGTGTGTACATTGGATACTTTTTCTTCCATTCCTGTGATGCTTTGCTAAGAAGAACATTTTCCAGCTCCATCCATGTGAACATGAAGGATGTAAAGTCTCCATCCTTCTTAATGGCTGCATAGTATTCCATGGTGTATATAAGTGAATCTTTCTATGAGTAGAATATGAATGTTTTGACATAATAACTAAGAAAGTTACATGAAGGCTATGTTAACCAGTTTGATGGAAGTGTCTTGGATTGTGTATGAAAACACCACACTGTACCCCCAAAGTGCATCAATGTACACAGTTACCATTCAATAAAAAAAAAAAAAAAAAAAAAAAGAGGTTTATTCAGCTTTTGGTCCTGCAGACTGTACAAGGAGTATGATGCCAGCACCTGCTCCTGGTGAGAGCTTCAGGGAGTCTCCAATCAAGGCAGAAGGTGAAGGGGGAGCAGGTGTGTCACCTGGCGAGAGTAGGACCAAGAGAGGGAGGAGGTGGTGCCAGGCTCCTTTAAACAACCATCTCTTGTGTGAACCAGCAAAGTGAGAACTCACTCTTTACCCCCAAGCCATTTCTGAGGGATCCACCCCCTGACCCAGATTAATCCCACCAGGCCCCACCTCCAACACTGGGGATCAGATTTCAACATAAGGTTTGCTTGTTGAAAACATCCAAACTGTATCAGGAGGCCTTGCCCCAGCTGGGTAGAGATAAGGCTGTGTGACCCCTGATCCCAGAACATGCCCTTCAGATGCACTTTGGGAACGGAAGCGGCAGCAGAGATGTGTTCCTTCTCTTTGGGAACATGCCAACAAGATACCACTTCAACTGTCCTTCACAAATTAGTGTGGGTTTGTTTTTTGTGTGTGTGTGACATAATTTATGAAACTCTGGGGAAAACAATGAACCCAACTAATTTGAATAACTTAGTAACAGCTAAGGCATGTGCTGGCGCAGCCTGACAGAAAACTTTTCAACACTGTATTCCTTAGGAATGACAGGCCCACCGGTTCCTTACAGAAGCTACAGAACAGGAATGGGCTGTCCAACACATATTAGCTTTAGGAAATTATGACATGAAACACAGCCCCACTGCTTGGCTCTATTTGCTTTTATATGCCACCTTTATTCAGGTTCTAGCCACGTGGGCCTTTGAGTTTTGTCTCTGTGGACTGTGCGTCTGTTCATAAGTTTACATCAAAATTTGTAGGTACACTGAGGCTTGGAACACATAAATCCATGCCCAGAAGACTGTGTGCACAGGCAGGTGTAGTCGCCTGTGTGTGCATGTTCACGTGTGTATTTCGGACACCTGGGGTATGGGTTTCTAAACCTGCACAGATGCCCAGATTAGCGAGTCCCACCAGAGCTGTATCAGCTGCCCTCGAGCAGGGCCAGGGCAGAATCGGACCTAGTAGGAACCCCAGTTTACCCACTCTCTGCCCTGAAGACCTGTTTCCACTTGCATTCAGAAGATCAAAGAATGGGTCAGGAGGGACATTTTCAGATAGGGAGCTAGTCTGTGAGCTTCAATCATTTTTTAGCAGCTAAACTAGTTTTTGGCCGGGACTGTGAGTGAGCAGACTGTACTTCACATTCTGAAACTGACTTAAAGTTCACATTTGATGGCTGAGGAGACAGAAGCTTAGTGAGGGCAGGTTCCAGCCAGGTGAGTGGCCCGGCACCTGGAACAGGCCAGCGGGGGCAGGAGTGCCTTGCTGGGGCCTGGTTGCTTGGGTTTACACTTCAGAGAGCACTGAACTGGGCGTTTGGGGAGGGCCTCCCAGGCCTACTCTTGTTCCTGCCTCAGTTAACTGGCGGGAGCCACATGGCGTCTGTAGGCAGGAGGCTGTGGTGGCCAGGGGTGGGGTTGGGGCTAGAACAAGTGCACAGTGAGTGGCCTTGGTAGCCAGGGCTGCTGGGCCAGCCTAGGGAATCTCAAGGTGGCTCTGCCTGGCCTGTTGCTGGCTTCTGGGTCCTGTGCACCTGCCCCCTCAGGGCTGCGCTGCTCAACTGCTTTGTCAAACCACTCCTGGGGGTCCCTGGCAGTGTCTGGGAGGAGACAGATCGGCCCTCCCTTAGCCAAATAACTTAGATGAATGATGTCTTCTTTCTAAAGTCTACTTTTCTGATAAATGTAATAGAAAATGTAGTGCTTGCAAGGACTGGTGCATGTTGAGGGCACCAGCACAGTCTCTCTTCTTTCCTGTATGCTGGAGCCCCGCTTGCCTGGTCAGGAGGAAGTCAAGTCTCCCCTCGAGCCCCATCCTCCATATCCAAGAAGCCTTGGGCACATGTGCGCCTCCCAGGGAGGCATCTGCTTAGCTTCCACACAGTGTCAGGGAACGGCGAGTCACTGCCCCGTTGAGCTGGGTGGCCAGGTCCGTGCTAGGCTGCATGGAGGGAGGATAGGCCACTCCCCGAGCTCAGTGACACTGCAAGTGTGACCCCTTGAGGTCCAGCACCCTCAGGCTATGGACAGAACTATAGCCAGAAGCACCAGATCCCAAACCAGGACAGGACCAGGTCTTTATCACCTTCCTTCCCCAGAGGTTACAGGCCTGGGGCAGTGACACTCTCCTTCCTTGTTGCAGCCAAGGAAGTGAGGTTGAAACGTACAGTGCCCGAAGCGTTTGGAATTATGGTGCTGCTGTTTGTGTGCCTCTCGGGCACTGGCTGTGAGTTTGCTGACTGAAAAATAGCAGATTCATGGACAGTTACTGCAGGACAAGGGCCTGCAGACCCGTACGAGAATTCCACTTTGCCTGCGGTGCCAGGCCACACCGCCTCTCTCTCAAGTGCCACGTGATTTCCTCTATTTTCCTTTCTCCTTTTGGTCGGTGTCTGCACTTGGCTCAGGACTTAGAATATTACTACTTTCCTGATTCTTGCGAAAAACCAAACAAACTATGATTCTCCAAGTAGCTTTGGTGCAGGGAGCCCTGGTTGGGTGGGGTTGGGGACTGTGGAAGCACAGTGCGTTCCTGGGTGGCAGATTAGGAAATGGCCTGATTAATGTGTCTGGCAGCTGCAAGTCTGGAGGAACCTGCTAACTTGGTGCTCTTGTTGGGTAAGTCAGGTGAGACTTGTCCAGGAAGCCAGGGTGACAGCCTGAGGCTGCCCAGGCAGGGGGCTGCGAGGCCTGGCCGAGTTCAGGGGACAGCAGACCCGGCCTCCTCAGGGTCCTTATACCAGTCCTGGGGGCTTGTCTCTGCCCTTCCCTGATCTCTTTATCCAGAAAAATGCATCATTAGCACCCCATTGTGTGGGTTTAGTTGCAGTGGGTGGGAACTCTTGGTTAGCTTTAGGAAATAATCCCTCCCTAGGTGGAGACAAGCCTAGGGGGATAAAGGGAAGTTAGCCAGAAGCAGTGACTAATAGACCATTAGCCTCTTACAGGGAAATTATACAGGTGTTAAGGCTTACAATCCTAACTCTGCACCTTCTGCCAAGAAGGTGGAGGGAAGTGCTGAGGTTGGAATTTTACATTTGGAACATTCTAAACTCTCTCTGCTGTCTCCCTCTCTGCTGTATGATTGCCCCCTACCCCAACACAGCTTGTGATCTTTAAAAAGGTGTTTATTTTAGCTATATGAAGTACAGCTATGTCCATGCCAACCATTTCTCTACTTTTGCTGCTAAGCGCTGTAAACGCTCAGGGAAGGATGTTTGGATCCAGATGAGGAATGGACAACTTTTCCCTTTTTATTCTTGACACCCCTGGAGTTGGCTCTAATATGGCATTGAAGGCCATTTCCAAATACTTGTGATATAGTTGCTGGGCATAGTGTCAGGTGCCTCTAGTCATTGCTATGGGGAGGCTGAGACGGGAGGATGGCTTAAGCCAGGAGTTCAAGGATGTAGTGAGCTATGATCACACCACTGTGCTCCAGCCTGGGCGACAGAGTAACACCCTATCTCTTAAAAAAAATTATATTATTGGAAGAAAGTGAACTTTGTCTTCTCAATTAAAACCCCCAAACCTAACTAGTGTGCTTTCTCCTAAGATTGATCAGGGTGGATGGAGGTAAGCTGGGGCTGCCTGACTCACCCCTCGGCCCTGGCTGCAGAACATCTTGCTTCCATGTGATGTGACTCTTCATTCTCCCATGTCCCTGTGTGGGGTGAGGGACAGGAGGGACAGAGGGCTGTGCAGGGGCATGGTGTGGTCTTGTAGAACTCATAAGCCCAGACAGGGCTGAGCTGAGCTGAAGTTCAGGTTTAATTTAACAAATAGCAGCCTCAGCATTGGCAGAAGGGCCCAGTGACCTTGTTTAGGGCCATCATAGCAAACTGGCTGAGCTGGGCCTTTAACATCTGTAGAATCACCTTATTTTATTTCTACTTCGGTGGGTAATCCAAGAACTATTCCAAGTCTCTCCTCAATGCTAAGTGAATTTGTCACAGGACCCAAACAGCTGAAAATTAGAGAGGCTGCCAGGAAAAGAGGGCAGGGGCCCAGGGCTGGGTCCCACCCACACAGTTCTCTAGTCCAGGGGGAGCGGCTTGAGGACCCTGAAGGCCAGCACACACCCATCCTCTGCCCTGCAAGATGGAAGGCCGAGGTACAGCTGGGACAGCCTGGAGCCTGCACCCTGGCCTCCTCACACCGTCTTTGGGGGTGAGGGGGGAAAGGGGCTTCACCCTGGGAAGGGGGCTGAAGCCTGAATCCCTGGAGGTGGAAGTGCCAGCCTGGGCTCTGGATTCCTTTTATTTGGTCACAGAATGAGGGGAGTTGACCCTGGTTTTGCCAAGCTGGGCTAGAGCGTTGCTGGGGAGAATCAGGAAAGATGCCCAGGACTGCCAGCCTGGGGGAGGCCGCTACCTCACTTATTGGCACCTCTAGTGGTTGTCTGCCCGCTGGCCTGTGGGTGCAGTGATGTGTCAGAGTTGGCCTCAGGCTGGTGCTGGAGGTAGGGTGGGCAGAAAGGGGGTCCTGCTGGAGCCCTTCCATCTCAGGGGGAGAGATGGCATACATAGCCGAGGACCAAACCTATGACATCGGGGGGTGTTGTAGAAGTTCATTTTAACCACATCTCACTGGTGTAAAAATAAAACCTGTAGGGTCGGGGTGAGTTAGATGGTGTGATGTGCCCTGGGCCCTGTAAGTTCCCGAGCTTAGGTGCATTTGCAGGCAGCTCAGACAGGCTCCCGGAGCAGCATCTGTGGACCCCTATCTTGGGTGCCTCCACTGTGCCCCTGAGTGTGCCTGCGCTGTGCTCTAGGTATGAAATGGAAAGACTGCCCTTTGTGGGACAGACTCACCTTTGTCATAGTGCGCAGCACTCTCCTGTCATGGTGCTGAGCCTTCCCAGTCACATAGCAGCAGCATTAGCCACTGGGCTGCCCCAGAGAGCCACTGGGGAGCTGCTGACCACAACATGCTCCATGCTGTCCACCCCAGAACAGTGAGAGCCCGAGGGTGGGGCCAGGGCTCTGGGCTCCAGTGGTCTTAGCCTGAAGCAGGGCCACGGTCACTCTCCTGTTCGTCTGTCCAGGCTGTGGCCTCTCCTATCCAGTAGGCAGCACTGACTTTTAAAAAACATATCTAGGCAGGCAGTGTGTGCAGGCTTTTCCATTCTGAGTGTGGGCTCTGAGTTCAGCCATAGCATTTTATATTTGTTTTAAAAAGAGCTGTGCGCCTAGACAGAAAGTGCTGCCTGGCTCAGCACCATAGCTCAATGGTGCTGAGGGCGCCAGCCACATATGCAGGGGCTGGAGGGTTCAAATCTGGCCCAGGGCCTGCTAAACAACAGTGACAAGTGTAAGAAAAAAATAGCCAGACATTGCGCCAGGTGCAATATCCTAGCTACTTGGGGTAGCTGAGGCTGAGGCAAGAAAATCACTTAAGCCCAAGAGTTTGAAGTTGCTGTGAGCTGTGTGATGCCACAGCACTATACTGAGGGTGACATAGTGAGACTCTGTCTCAAAAAACAACAACAAAAAGAAAGTGCTGCCTAACTGTAAGGCTCCGTGGCTGTGTTACTATGGTCTGAAGGATCTGGAATTAAATTTATTTTAGTTCCTCTCCTGGAGCCAGGGCGGCTTGATCTCCAGGCAGCCATAGGCAGAGCTACCCCTCTCATGCTGGACTGCCCCTCTCATGCTGCACTGCCCCTCTCATGCTGCGCTGCCCCCCTCATGCTGGACTGCCCCTCTCATGCTAGACTGTCCCTCTCATGCTGCGCTGCCCCTCTCATACTGGACTGCCCCTCTCATGCTGAGCTACCCCTCTCACTGCCCCTCTCATGCTGCACTGCCCCTCTCATGCTGCGCTGCCCCTCTCATGCTGCGCTGCCCCTCTCATGCTGCGCTGCCCCTCTCATGCTGGACTGCCCCCCTCATGCTGCGCTGCCCTTCTCATGCTG
>NW_003852448.1:7120710-7160762 GCF_000181295.1 Otolemur garnettii
CTCATGCTGCGCTGCCCCTCTCATGCTGCGCTGCCCCCCTCATGCTGGGCTGCCCCCCTCATGCTGCGCTGCCCCTCTCATGCTGCGCTGCCCCTCTCATGCTGCGCCAAGGGCCTGGTGCTCCTGCATGGGCCTGCAGGCTCACAGCACCCGGGGGTGACTACCGCAGAAGGGTGAGAGGGGAGACAGAGAGAAAAGAATTGGTTAACAATTCCCAAGGGCAGCCTGTTAGGATTGAATTGTGTTCCCCAAAAGATGTGTCTACTGACCTTACATGGAGAGGGGGTTGTTTCAGAATGTGAAACCTGGATCCCTTACAGGTTACAGTAGGGTTCGCACTCTTTTGAGATTCTCATGCCGCTGATGTGACAGGAGGCTGGGCTGGGGCAGTGATGAAGCTTCATTCCCCCACCCACTGCTCACCTCCTGCTGTGCAGCCCAGTTCCTAACAGGCCACAGACTGGAATCAGTTCATGGCCCAGAGGTTAGGGACCACAGAGTTTATAGAACACAACTGCCTTGGATAATGAGAATTGACTGTAATTCATCACAGTACTTGATTTATCCAAAAAATGTGGCTCAGGTATCCTTGGGCATACTTTCTCATGCTCCTAGAAACAGTTTAAGAAAACTCAGTGGCATTTCCGTCCGAATTCTATAACTTGAATTGACACCTTAAGTTTGACCTTGATTTTTCAAGGTTAGCCCTGTTGGGTCTGGTGGGTATAGTTCTTGTTCTTCCAAAACTACGTTTAGTTGGTGTAGAATAAGGAACTGCCAGCTCCTGCCTGCTGCTGTCTTTCTCTTTTGTTTTGTAACTTCGGACATTGGCACTAAGGTAAGGCACTAAGGCTACAGAGTAGTCTTACTTCTTGGCAAAGGAAACTTCCAGGCATAGGTTTTGCTGGCCCTGCCTACCTGGCTCCTGCACAGGCTGGGCCTTCTCAGTGCAGGAAGGAGAGATTGGCCATTAGGCTGAAGTGCTGGGAGCTTGCTCAGGCTCCGCATGGGGATGGGATGCTTGTGCGCAGGGCACTGGACATCTCACAGGACGTCCCTGCCCTCCGCATCTGGGGAAGGCACAGTTGGGAGCCATGAACCTTCCCCTCACTAGGGACTAGTTCTTTACACTGCTGTGCTCTGGGGCTTCCCTCGCACCACTTTCCCTGGGGCTCTTGCTGAATGTGTTGATCACAGGCGGTGTTATTTCTCTAAACTACCCCCACCCATGGTTGAAAAGCACACTGGAGTCAGAAGGAGCTTGGCTGGTGCAGGGTGTGGGGGTGGGTTAGGACCACAGAGGTGTCTGGGGCTCCTACGGGATGTGGGGGTCTTGGCAGATGCACGTGCTGCCCTGCTGTGGCCCCCTGCTTCCACCACAGAGCGGGTGACGATTGTAGTGCCCACAACGCTGTCTCTTGCATACACCACTGTTTCAGGCTTCCTGGGGATCTCCCTGCCACTTCCCCTGTCTCCTGGCCTGTCCATTCTCCACTGAATAGCCTTTTAGAATTGTCAGTCACCCTGTGTCTTGCTCCTGGGATTAAGGCCCTTCCCATCCCCCAACCAGGCCCTGCCGCAGGGCCTTGGCACCTGCTCCTCTAGCCTGAGCCCCGCCTCTGGCTTGCCACCGGCCAGCTCCTCTCAGGGCCAGCACCCCAGTCTGCTCAGGGGGGTCTTCCTCATCTGTGCCCTCCACAACTACTTTCATTCTTATCAGAATGAAATCGACTTTCCATTTCAACAGGAGTCTCTCTTGCTAGAATATAAGCTTCACCAAGGACACTGTCACTTTATTGTCCACGTCTGGTACACTGTAGGTGCTGGCCAGAGAGGATGCCGGCAACCACTCACGTTTATTCTGCCCGCCTCTCCTGAGACGCCACCTGTGCCTCTAGCAAGGACATGTGCTAAGAAGTCAGTCTTGGGTGGCGGGTGTGCGCGAGGGTCCTGCCACGTGGGGTCAGGCACTGGCTCCCCACACTTCCTCCTCCAACAGCAGCTCCCTCTCGGTTGGCTGAATCGGCCTCTACCTAACTGCTTGCCTGGGATCAGGTCTCTGGGAGGCTTCTGTGAAATAAATGTCCTTTTATTATCTAGAGAAGAGAGGGAAGATCCTGCCTCAGGGGGAGCTCACTACTCTGTCCTTAGATGGCACCTGGAAAATAAGAGGGCAGCTCTCTGGGAATGGCCACAGAACCAGCATTTCCTCGAGGGCGTGGGGGCTCGTGCTGTGGGAGGGATGGAGTGGGCCCCTCAGGGAGGTCCAGTGCCAATATCGTCAGCCTCCCTGGGCCTCCGCTGCTTCCCAGGCCCACCCTTCCCACAGCCTCCTCCATCCCCCACCCGCGCTTTAGGCCTCTGCCCACGAGCAGCCCCCTGTTGAGTCTCTACTACCCAGTGAGAGAGCCCACATTTGCCCCCAACAAGCAGGACTGGTGGGTGTGAATTTGCATCCACAAACTCAGTAGAAGCAGCGTCAGTGAACTCCCTTCCTTCCTTCTTCTCTCTCTCAAATCCGTAACCCAGTTCCACCCTCCAGCTGACAGGAAATTCAGTTTTGAGTGCCCTGGCAGGGACCTCCCCTTCCTCCAGACCCATGACTGGTGGCCCCCGCATTCCTACAGCCCATGCTCTTGAGATTCCTGTACCTGTGTGGTTCTGTTTCCCTGCGGACCTGGGTTTGAGACTCCAGGTGGAGCCCACTGTTGTGTGGGCTCATTCTCGTGACCCCTGCTGAGAAGCCGCCCCCGGCCCCACTCTGGGCTCTGGGGATGTGTCCTCAGCACCTGGCCACAGTCTGCCCTCTAAGGAGCCCCAACCCCGAGTATGGGCCGGGGATGGGACACATGCCCCTGCTAGGCACGGAGAATTGCCTGGGTGAGGCGCGAGCAGGACAGGAGCCAGCTCCGAGTAGGGGCAGGTCTGCGCGGGGGTGAAAGGCCAGTGGACCCCACGCCACCTTCCCCTGCCATGCCAGTGTCTGCCTGCTGTGCACGCTGTTAAACCTACTCCACTGGCCAGCACCGGACTCTGCCGAGTGTCCCCATTACTCCACACCAAGGCGTCAGGGACCAGAAACCGCTTTCACGGGTCACATGTCAATCATGCCAGGTGGGGGAGGCTGTCTCTGAACACAGAGGACGGAGTTTGAGGTTGCTGTGAGGATGAGGACGCCACTGCTCTCCGGCCAGCGTGACAGAGTGTCTCCCCCCCCCCAAAAAAAACCAAACTCTGAAAGGCATCTCTGCCTCTTTATTCCCACTCCCCATTACCTCTCTCCCCTTTCCTCCCGAGCCCTGTAGGGAACTAATCTCTTTAGTTTCTGGGTCATTTTTCCTGGATTTGTTTTTTGCACTGAGCAGATGTGTGTGTGTTTTCTTGTATTCCCTTCTTTGTCCGAGGAAGGGTTGCGTCCTGTAGGTTATAGACACTGCCTTTTGCTTTTTCATGGAACAGTGGATCTTGGAAATCTCAGTCCTGACAGATGTTTTTGGTTTTTCTCTTCAGCTGTGTAGACTCCATGTATGGGTGTATTGTACTTTATCAACCATCTCTTGTATATTGACATTTATGCTGTTTCTAATATTTTGTGATTGTAAACACCACTACAATGAATAACCATGGGTGTGTATGTATTTTTGTATTCTTGACAGTGTCCTTCGAAGCAAAAAGTTTCGATTTTGATGGAGTCTGGTGTCTCTACTTTTTTTTGTTGTTGTTTGTTTGTTTAGCAGGCCCTGGCCGGGTTTGGACTTGCCACCCCCACCCCCGTGCACAGGGCTGGTGCTCTGCAGTGTCTCTGCTTTTGTTGCCTGTGCTTAGTGTCCTAAGACTCCTCCCAGCACATCAAGTGAACACAGGTGTCGGCATGTTGATACTGATATCTTAGTGAAACAAAGAACCTTAAAAGGAGGGAAGAAGTGATGAGGCAAGGCTTGTAGGTTTCTTTTTGTTCCCTTCTATTAAGTCATATACACATAGATCATTTATGCACGTGTGGGGTACACTGTGTTGACTTTTTTATACAATTTGGAGTGCTTACATCAAACTGATGGCTTGTAGGTTTCTGAATCTATGCACATTCCTTTCTCTCTCTTCTAAGTTTGCTTTGCCAGACTTTATAGCAGAATCACTTCAGAGAATTCTTTTTTTTTAAATATATTAAACTATTCATTCTCTATTTCAGCAAATATTTGCTGAGTGTCTACTGTTTACCAAGAACTGTGCAAAGACATAAAAAGGTGAATAAAATGTAGGCCCCACTTTCAAAGAGAGCCCTCCCCACCCCTGGTGGGCCAGGATTTGATGTCCGCATCCCACTTTCAAGACTCCTAAACTGCTGTCTGACCCCAGTGGCCTATCCCAGGACTCTGGGGGAGGGAGGTGCAGCTCTTCCTCACAGAAGCACGCAAACCTCTGCAAGGCCTGTACTCACTCCAGGACCAACCTGGGATCAGGGCTCCCCTGGATGGCAGGTGCTCACTGTGTCCTTGTGGGGTGCACTTGTGGGGTGAATGGAGCCCCTGGTGTACTTGGACACACCTATGGTCCCTTCTATGTTCCCCGATGAGGATCAGACCCAAGGCTCAAGTTCCCCTGGATCGTTCCCCTGGAAGGATTCTGCACTGGACACAGAAGGGTGCATCTGTGGCATCTGCTATGAGGTTGGAACCAGGGCAACCTCATAGATGCTGGGTGGCCCTCCGGGGGCTGCCCTTGGGGGTGTACAGGGTCAGCACTGGAAGCCAGGCCAGGAGAGGCTACAGCAGTCCAGTGTTTGTCCTGGTAAAAACAACCAAAGTTCATCTCAAGAAGTGCAGGTTGGAATATGTGTTTGGAAAATGCGTGCTTCTACCTGGGCTCTGGTATATTTTCCCTTTATGTGAAATGAGCATCCTACAACCCATTGTGTTTTCCTTTTTTCTTGGTCTAGAATCACCTGAGGAGCATTTAAAACGCAGTACCCACTGCTCCCCAGACCAGTTACATTAGAAACTCTGAGACCTGGCATGGGATGGTGGTTTTGTAGACTCCCTGGGTGGTGTCAGTGTATATCTGAGGCTGAGAGCCAGTAGCCTGCAAGTTTGGCTTTAGTGTTCTCCCCTGCACGTCGGCGTCCTCTGCTTCTCCAGCTTCAGCTTTCTGTCTGGAATTTTCTCTGAACCTGATTTCCACTGGCTGATGGGCAATCAAGGTGGCCTTTGTTCAAATGTGATATTTCCGTGACGTGCATGTGCGATACAGGAAAATGTTCTGTTGGGTCAATAAATGAATGAATTCGTTACTAAGAAGCAGGAGAAAGTGGGATTGTGATGGTGTTTTGTTTGTCTCAAAAGTGGTATTTTATGAAAAGTGCGTTTGATTAGAAGAGGAAAAAAATAAATGGAGAATGTTAGGGAAATTCTAAAAAGGGCCTTCTAGATATTCTCCATATATTTGGGGTTGTGTCAACCCTGATTTTTATGTTTAACTTCACTTTATTTTATTTATTTATTTTTGAGGCGGAGTCTTACTTTGTTGCCCTCAGTAGAGTGCTGTGGAGTCATAGCTTACAACAACCTCAAACTCTTGGGCTCAAGCGATTCTCATGCCTCAGCCTCCTGAGTAGCTGGGATTACAGGTACCTGCCATAATGCCTGGCTATTTTTACAGACGAGGATCTCACTCTGGCTCAGGCTGGTCTCGAACTCGTGAACTCAGGCAATCGACCCGCCTCAGCCTCCCAGAGTGTTAGGATTACAGGCATGAGCCACCATGCCTGGCCTTTAACTTCACTTTAAAACTTTTGTTTTCACTTATGGTAACTTTTATTTTCATTTATAGTGATCCCTTTTTCTTAATAAACAAGCACATCTTTAGCTCTTTTCTTATTTAATGATCAGGGTAAATTTTTACCTCATAAAGGAAACCAAGAGAGAGGAAGGGAAAGGTGGGTGGGAATTTCCTTCTTGCCAACGAGCTGGAAAATGGAAATGGAAAGAGGACGTGGGTGAGATGAGTGGACTCGGAAGTCGGGAGGGTGGGCAGGGAGGGCAGGGTGGTGGTGGATGCACAGCCATGCACACTACCTGATGAAAAATGTCCTGACGGTGTCTGAGCTGCCCAGGTGCTCGGAGATGGAGGGTGTCTCAGCATGTGGGACTTTCTGTTTTAAAACCAGGCCAGGCTTGGGCAAATCAAGACTAGTTGGTCACCCGGGCTGCTGGCCGAGGGCCTGCTTGCCATTTGCTTACTGATTTTTGTTTGGAGGCAAATTGGGGCCAGGAGAGGGTGAAGGAGTGTAAGGGTGTGTCAGGAAGCTTGTTTTAGTGGTGACTTGGATTCTAAGCTCCAGTGTCTATAATGCTGGGTACACCACCTTCACCTACTGCTTCTATTTTTAGGAAAGGGTCTGCTGAGCAAACATCCAGCTCCGAGCGCTGGGAGGTGAGAGAAGAGATAGGCCTGAGGACCACCAGAGGCAGAGCGGGCGGAAGCTCTCTGTTCTGAGGCAAAAGCTTTGGCCTTTTAGACAAAACGTACCTCTAATGTATTCTTCCCACTAAGTAGGAATTACTCGAAGGGCGGAGACTCTGTCCGTCATCTTTGTGCCCTTGCTGCCCAGCATGCCTGTTGCATGGTGGGTTGGGAACCTGCAGCCTTAGGGAGAAATGTGGCTTTCTAGGTCCTTAAGTATGTCCTTTTGACTGAATCCAAATTTTGCAGAATAAATCCTTTTTATTGAAAGGGTGCAGCAGAGAAAGATGAAGCCTTTCTTGCCTGCTTTGCTACGTAAAAAAGAAGACTCTTCCCCACCCCTGTAACATATTGATAACCAGAGAATAATATAAAATGAATTTATTAAAAGATGTATCATGATATATTTGGGTTTAGGGCTCAAACTCCAAGGCCCCTCAATTCAGACTTGATTCAGATAGCAGGACCTGGGTGGGTAAGTGGAGGGAGGGAATGACTTTCTGAGGCACTCTGAGTTACACTGAGTTTACTTAGGATTAGGGAAAGGAAGGAGTCAGAAGAAAGACAGGGAGAAGGAGGGAGAAAAATACTGAGCAAGTCCCGTCTGAGTCACACCGGAGCAACAGGTGACCCCAAATTCTCAGTGGTGAGCAGTGATGGAGGTATGACTGGGTCTCGTGTCATCTGTCCACCACAGGCAGCTGCAGCTCTGCTCCACGCCCTATTTATTTTGGGAACCCAGGGCTGAAGGAGTGGTGCCTATCTGGGTCCTTGGTGTGGGGAGGCAAGACAGCGGTGGTGCCAGACACAGCCCAGCTCTTAAAGGTCCTGCTGGGGAGTGGCCACAGCACTTCTGGGAAATGTGAGCCAGGTGGCCTAGTGGGAGGCCCCCAGGATGGCTTCACAGCCTCATCACGATTTAGAGCATCACGGCCTCTGCTACTCTCAGGACTGCTTGCAGTTTTCTGTAGTATCATCTCTCAGACTCCAGCAGAAGCAGCACAGTCTAATCACACGCGTACCTCCTTGGAATTTGGAGATCAGGACATAGGCAGAATGAAAGGAAGAGGGAAGAACAAAGTAGAGTGAAATGTGGCCCAAACTGGGATCTTCCATCCCAGCCAGTTATGAAGCTCCCTGCTAAGAAGCTTTCTAAGTCACAGAATATCACTAAAGTCTGGACCAAGGGCAATTTACTGCCTGCCCTTAAATGACCAAAGTCCAAGTGATTGCTTCTCAGTTTGCTTTAAGTTAATAGCTGATTCCTTCTTAAAGGAAGAGCTCAGATTTCCCACTTTGTATTTCCCTTCTCAAAGGCACCTTCGATTTTGACTCTATGATTGAATAATACCGGGAATAACCAGGAACCTTGAGCCTGGCTTTTCCCCTTGCTTGTGTCCCCGTGTCTGCAGGGAGGTGGTTGGGAGATACTCAGGCTTCTTACTTAAGGAATATTTCAGTCTTCCAGTTCTTAGCCCTAGGGGAAAAAAAAAATTTTTTTTTTTGAGACAGTCTCAAGCCATTGCCCTTGGTGGAGTACAGTGGAGTTACAGCTCACAGCAACCTCAAACTCCTAGTCTTAAGCGATTCTCTTGCCTCAGCCTCCCGAGTAGCTGGGACTACAGGCACCTGCCACAACGCCCAGCTATTTTGACTATAGTTGTCATTGTTGTTTGGCAGGCCTGGGCTGGATTCAAACCCACCAGCTCCCAAGTATGTGGCTGGTGCCCTTAGTTGCTGAGCTATAGATGCCAAGCTGCCCCAGAAATTTTGATTCAGCAGTTCTTTCTTTCTTTTTTGAGACAGAGTGTCACTTGGTCACCTTCGGTAGAGCGCTTGTGGCATCTTAGCTCCCAGCAGCCTTAAACTCTTGGGCTCAAGCGATTCTCTTGCCTCAGCCTCCCAAGTAATTGGGACTTCAGGCACCCGCCACAGCGCCTGGCTATTTTTTCCTTTTCTTTTTTTTTGCAGTTTTTTAGCTGGGGCTGGGTTTGAACCCACCACCTCTGGCATATGGGGCCGGTGCCCTACTCCTTTGATCCACAGGTGACCTGGCTATTTTTTTTAGAGACGGGGTCTCACCCTTGTTCAGGCTGGTCTCAAACTCGTGAGCTCAGGCAATCTACCTGCTTTGGCCTCCCAGAGTGCTGGTATTATAGGCATGAGCCATCGTGCCTGGCCTGAAATTTTGATTTAACAGTTCTTAAGTGGGATCTGTTTTTTTAAAAAAGTGCCCCAGAGACTCCATTGTTCCCTGCAGGTTAAGAGCTATTAGATGAATGATTTAGCCAGGGATGGACCTGACCTCCTTCCAGCCCCCCTCCCTAGGGATGGCTTTGGATCTCACGTCCCTGGGCTTATCCTTAGGGAAGGCTCAAGAAAGAAACTGAGTGTGTCATATCCTGCCAACCCCCTCCCCAGCCCCCAGTGGGGTGGACCTGAGGAGTTTCCATAGGAGATAAGGTGCTGGATGGTCTGCGGAGCCAAAGCTGGCTAGGCACAGGGAAGGTTCCATCTCCTTCCGTGCCACTTTTTTGCCCCCAGACCTACTTGGCAGAGGGATCTGCACCCACCACAGTGCCTGGCATACTATGAGTGCTCATGAATGGGGCCAAATTCGATAACCACATTTCAAAATAAGGTCACATTCTGAAGTGCTGGGAGTGGAGTGAGGATCCCAGCATGTCTTTTGAGGGGAGCATGTGATTCAACCCATCACAGCACGGAAGAGTGTAATCTATTCTAAGAGACTTCTTTTAAAATTGTTAAAATGGATTGCTAGCTCTTGCCTCTAATGGATTAGAGGCTGTTGCCTCTAATCCCAGCACTTTGGGAGACTGAAGTGGGAGGATCACTGAAGGCTGAGAGTTGGAGACCAGCCTGGGCAACATAATAAGATCACCATCTCTACAAAAATAAAAAAGAAAATATAAAATGAAATCTTTAAAATGTTTTAAAAGTTTAAGTTTTAGTGTTTATTCAATTTTCAGAAAGGTCTGTTGACATGAAATTCTTGTAAGCCAACAAACTGGATACACGTTTTTCCAGTTCTTTCTCAGCTTCATGGAGAATGTCCCCAGGCAGCTTCTGGAGAGGGGCCACGCCTGGCCGGCCTGTGGGGAGGAGTCTGAGGAGGGGTTGCTGGGCCCTCAGCCCCTCCCGCTGCACCACGCCAGCTGTGGGCTTGGGGCGTGGAGGGCAGGTGGGAACAGAGACCCAGCTGCTGAGGGGGGTTCTGAGATCTACATGTTCATGGTGATACTGCCAGGCTTGGTGGCAGTGCAGCTTCCTCAAGCTGATATAATGCTGGAGAGTTTTGTTTTGTTTATTTTTTAAATCAGGGCTGAACATTTTCTGTTGTGAATTTGTTGTGCAACCCGCCCCCAACAGCCCAACAGCTGTTTGTGAGAAGGAAGGAGTCTGACCCAGGGTGTCCACACAGGTTTGCTGCTGGGACTCCAGTGGTGTGTGCGGGCCGGGCTCAGGCCTTGTGACCTGCTCACCCCGTGCCCTCAACTTACCCCTGGCTCTTGGCCCTCAGCTTTGCACGGTCCCGCCTGTCTCAGCCCTGCTTTCTGCTCAGCCCAGCTCAGAGGTGGCCCCCAGACCTTAGCTGCTCACTGACCACCTGAGTGTTGCAAGTCTTATGGCTATGGCTGGCTCAGAGCTTCCTCAGGGCCAGGCTCATTTTTTGTTCCTTTTTACTCCAATATTTATTGCTTTTGAAAAGTCAGTGCTCAGTCAGTGGTAGTCAGCTAGTTGATGGATGCAGGCTGAGGTGACAAGTCACTTGGCCCTCCTCCCTGACCCATTACCCCTATGAAGTCACCTCACCTGGGCTAGAGGCTTCCTGGTAAGCCCCGCCCCCAGCCAGATCATCATCCCACCCAGAGATGACTGCAGGTATCTGTTTCTGGAACTCTCTATTATGTATTTTCAGTCAGTTTCTACTTGGCCTTAAGGTTCAGAGTCTGCTCTGTCCAGTGGCAGTTGTCATAGGCGAGACCCCCACGTGGGGTTCTCTGATACCTGCGTCACACATCCCCAGGGTTGTTGGTTCATCAGCTCCCAGGCCTTGTTAAACCTCTGTACAACTCAGAGAAGAATACAGATGTGCATGTTTGTGCATGTGTGTCTATACGTGTGTGTGCATACGTGTATGTATGCATGTACACATGCACATAACACACATACTGATTAAATCCTCACACTAACCCTGTGGGGTAGGTATGATGATCATTAATCCCATTTGACAGATGAGAAAACACAGTGCTGTAAATGGCAAAGCTGGAATTTTAACCTGTAGAAAAGTAGCCCCAGCGTAAAAGGATGAGTGAAGACATCTTTGTCTCCACAGTATATTCAGGAAGAGGAATCCAGTTTGTCTAAGAGCAGACCTGCTCGGGGGCATTGTCATAGAGGGAAATCTAGAAAAAAATTATTCGTTGATTTCCATTAAATCGGGGAGCCTCGTGCGTGTTAAGCAACAGCTTGGCCACCTACCACCAGGCAGCCCGGGGCCTTCTGTTCAGTGTGCCACTGAGGCCGTTTTAGGACACAGACACTCAGAACTGGAGCACCTGACTGAGACGAGCTAGTTGTGTCAGCCCATCGGCCTGCTGCTCGAGATGAGGCAAGCCCCAGCCCAGCCCTGGCTCCCAGCTTAGGAGGAAAGTAGAGTTGCCGCCAGCCTTCAGAGCCTTCCAGAAAGATCCTTGGTGGTTGAGGGACTCATGGAGTAGGATGCACTAGGGTCTTACAAAATGTGTGGCCCCTCCAATGCCCCTGGTTTTACATAATTCTGCTTCCTTCAGCCTTAGTCTTATTTCTTTTGTGAAACTCTTCTTCTTCTTCTTTTTTAAATTACTTTTCCCAAACCATCTACTTCCTTCTGGAAACTTCTATGGTGGCTGCTGCATATACCACATGACACTGCATTGACTTAGCCTGGTTATTCCTTGTCTCCACAACTTCCCATGAGGCTGGCTGGTATCGCTCTCTGCTATTTTTCTGTCTCCAGCAACCCAGCATGAGGCTGTACATCGTAGGGGTTCTACAAATACTTGTGCAGGAGAGGGGGCACCAAGAGACAGCAAGCGCTCCGAGGACTGAGTGGGCACTCGTGTTAGGGGAGCAGCCTGTCTTGGTTTTATGTAAATAAAAAATGAAAGAGGGAAAGGTGGGCTTCCCATGTGCCATGTTATTTCTGGCATGCTGGCCCCAGATCCCAGCTCCTGCTTCCCAGGTATGAGGCTGTCCTCCCTATCAGCTGATGAGTGGTGTGAGACATGTGCCGTCCAGGAGCTCCAGGAGCTGCAGGAGCTGGAAGCCAAAGGATCCCAGAGGAACGCGTCTGGGAGAGTCTCTGTGACAGGCTGTGGGGCTGGGGTGGGCTCAAGAGCAGGTGAGGTTTAGCAGTACTTGAATGTGTCTTAGTTGCCCTAAACCCACCATTTCATCTTCTTATTTCAGAGGGTTCCGGCTGCCAGAGTGGATGGCAGGTCCTTCCTCCTCTCACTTCTGCTCCTAAGTTGTGCATACACTGGGCTTGTTCAGACTGGAGTCACAGAAGCCACTGTGGGGTCATGTGAAAAATGGAGACAGGCCTTTCTCTTCCTTGTCAGATGCATGGGGTGAAGACTGGGACACCTGGGTCTCAGCACCCAGCTCCGTGAGCTTGGGTAGGACATTTCCTTGTTGGGCAGGGGAGGGGGCACCAAGAGACAGAGCAAGTACTTAAGGACTTCCTAGTTGGGCACCTGTGATTTAGAGCTTATAGACAGACCTGTTGGCTTATTTGATAGGGGTGGTTCCCTGATTCGGCAGGTGACATGCTCCAAACACAACTGTAAGTACATGGGTTTGGTCACAAGTGATTTAGAGATTATGACAGACCTGTTGGCTTATTTGATAGGGGTGGTTCCCTGATTCGGCAGGTGACATGCTCCAAACACAACTGTAAGTACATGGGTTTGGTCACAAGTGATTTAGAGATTATGACAGACCTGTTGGCTTATTTGATAGGGGTGGTTCCCCGACTCGGCAGGTGACATGCTCCAAACACAGCTGCAGGTACCTGGGGTGCACACACAGCACTTCTTTGGACAGAGGGACCCAGGACCCTGGCCCACATTCAAGGCCTAGGAGAGTCTGTGTGGCTGTGAGTGACTCTACCTGGGGGCTCCAGGTGGAGCCCAAGTCTTGGGAGACCTTCAGGTAGTCAGAATTTGGCTTTGAAAGATGGAAAAACTGTTACCTTTAGGAAGTTTGAGGTTGTTTTTGTTTCCTCTCCATTAAACTCAGGGTGTAAGAGCTTAATGACTGCAAATGTCTTTATAATGCGGGAGAACTGCTGGTTCTACCTGAACAGAGGTACCTGGGAGAGGCTGGTGGCAAACTGTTCTCAGCTAATCTCATCTCAACCCAGCTGTTCAGTGGGCATCTAGTTACTTTGGCAACTATTGGCAGTCTCCAGTGACTGGGGGCGGATGAGGCTGTATGCCCCAGTGCCTTGGGACTAGGTGGTCTACTACAATAAAGGGAAAGTTTAGACTAGAGTTTGCCAATCCCGGCAGATGATTTTAGGTGGCAGGTCCCACCCATTCTCGCAGCTCACTGCTTGCTGTTCAGGGGAGGTCTCACTGCTGCTTTCTGGCGATGCCCTGTGAGCAGGACCCAAAGGGATTCTTAGGACAGGACTGGTCAACAGCAGAGCTCAGTGGCAGGGTCCCCTGTGGGGAAGATGCAGGACCAATGGTGTCTGGGCCTCTGGGGCTGCAGCTGGGTGGGCTGCTGGGCCGGCCAGATTCTCTGGTTATTCCAGGGGCTGCAGCCTGCACCATCCTCCTGACTCAGCACTGAACCCTGCATGTTGCTCATGTCGCCAGAGAAAAAGGGTTTCTAACTTTTCTTGAGCTGACATGCCAGCCCTCTGCTGTGGACTTCAGGAAGGATGTTCTCTAAGCAGACCAGCCCTCCTTCTCAGTTGGGGTGTTTCAGAAGCAACCACACTGCCTGGGCACATTACAGAGGGTTCATGAGTACAGGGGCACTGGCCTCGAGCTGTTATAGGAATGGAGTGCCAAGTAATGTGCCACCCTGTCAACATCCCACTGGGTCCAGGAGATTCCCAAAAGGTCACCCAGCCAATGAGGCCATGCCCCCTCACCCTGACTACCCAGCTGAGTGAAATGCAAATGTGGCCGGTAAAACCAGGAGCCAGGCCCTGAGCCCAGGGTGACCCCTCTTGTTCCAGTGCCCTCCAGCTCTGCTGCCCTGGCCTCCAGCTTTCCTATGCACAGATCTTGCAGCCCCAGGGTTGCTGACCGTAAGAGCAGGGACAGTGCGGCCACCTGAAAAAGGTGCTTGGGGTGGGAATAAAGGATTTTTGGGGCAGCATCTCTCTGCTCAGGGCAGCAGCCATGAGCTCTTGTACCAACACTCTCTGCGAGCTGCCTTTGTAGGCCTTCTGCTGTGGCTGGCTCTGGACCCGGGGTCAAGGGGTGTTGGGTGGCATTGCTGCGACCATGCAGTCCCAGCAGTAGTGCCTGCTTGCAGGCGGTGAGCTTGGCATGCAGCACTTGAGTTTTAGGTTCACGGCTGACAATGACATGGGATTTGGCAGGGATTTGTGCTGGATTCTTGGCTTGCTGAGAAATTGTACCCAGGTCTGTTATGCAGCGGTAGGGGCCAGAAGGCATCCTTTTCACGCACTGTGCTCATGTGCTTCCAGGCTTCTGGGCCACTCACACAGGCAGTCCCAGGCATGGTTTAAGATTTCCTGTTGCACCTACCACGTCCTTTGTAATTCTTTGAAATCCCGATTTTGCTTTCTTATGTGGTTTCCTAACGCCTCCTGTGTGGCTCTGTCAGAACACACTTGGTGATAGCACATTTTCTGCACACTCCAGTGGAATCCGGCCCTTCCCACCGCTGCAGAGACGGCTTCCTTCACTTGAGATGTTCTCAGAGGGACCCTAAGGAGGGAATTGCCGGCTTACAGCGTGTGAGCAGATTCCTCTTATTTTTAGTTATACAAGTAATAATCAAGGGTGGGCAACAGAAAAACTAGATGATAGAAATAAGCAAACATAAGTAAGAAGGGCCTGTTAGAACAGGGTGGTACAGGCTTGGCGCCTGTGGCTCAAGCGGCTAAGGCGCCAGCCACATACACCTAAGGTGGCAGGTTCGAATCCCCAGCCCGGGCCCTCCAAACAACAATGATGGCTGCAACCAAAAAATGGCCAGGTGTTGTGGCGGGCGCCTGTAGTCCCAGCTACTTGGGAGGCTGAGGCAGGAGACTCGCTTGAGCCCAGGAGTTGGAGGGTGCTGTGAGCTGTGATGCCATGGCACTCTACCCAGGGGGATAGCTTGAGGCTCCGTCTCAAAAGAAAAAAAAAAAAAAAGAAAAGGGGGGTACAGAGCCAGCTTTGCAGGGGAAACACAGTCATGACTGGATCCTCGCCCTGTGACTTACCTATTTCATAACCTTGGTGACTCAGCTTCTCTGAGCTTTGATTTCCTTATTGATCACATAGACAATATCTTGTGCAGGTTGAGATGGCATATGTAAAATGCTTGGCTCTAAAAATATAATAACAAAATCAATTCTAGGAGAGGGGCCGGTAGTAACCCACAGTTGCTGGGGAAAGGCTGTTGGGGGTGGGGCAGACCTTCTAGTAGTGCGGGTTGTGAAGTCAGCAGGGCATCGCTAAGGGTGCTGAGGGGCCATGAGGACGGGCTGACCATGGAAGGGTGACTGTGGGCCCCCAATACTGAGGAATTAGCATTGGTTCTGCAAGGAGTGTGGAGCCAGGGAGCTTTCTGGTTTGGCTTGGTTTGGTTACTGCTCTGGCTGTTTTGGTCTGGTGAGGGTGCCAAGAGCAATGCTTGGAAAACAGTGTGAGGAGGATTAAGGGGGGGCCAGTGAGGCAGAGGAGACACCCACGGGGAGGGTAGCTTTTCCTCTTCTTATTTTAAGCCCGGCCCCAGGCACCAGCGTCGGTCTTTAGGCTTTGCCAGGTACCTGCCATCAGCTGGGCTCTGTCCTTGCAGACAGCTGAGGAGAGTCGGCAGGAAGCTGAGAGCCCGGAGGGAACAGGAACCACCTACACGTAGCTGAGAGGGCGGGAGAGGTTTTGGAAGCAGGAGTAAGTGCAGATAAAGACGGTAACCATGCTTGCGGGTGGCAGCTTGCAAGCAGGAACAGGGCTATTTATTTTCCTTAATCTCCAGTGAAAGATACTGGGGACCTCAGACGTGGCATCACCATCCACCAGAACTGCAGAGTCATCACACCCCATGCATCACTCCGGGCACTTGTCTCTGAGTGGGGCAAACCTTTGCCTCCTTTGGATGGTGGCTTCCATGTCCCTGACATTTCCAGCTTTTCCAAGCAAAACTAATTAGGCTTTTTATCCTCAGCCTTGTTTGTGTACTTTGGAATAAAGCATGCAGAAAATAAAACAAGCCCAGCTCACCCAGCAAGGCTAGTTCCAGAACCAGCAGGAGAAAATATTGAGATTGGCAAGATCTCAGGTCGACCACTGGCATCAGTGCCCAGGGGGCTGGCTGCAGGAGGCCAGCCATTCGTGCGTCGCTGAATGGTGCCAGCCTTCTATTAAACCCTGAGTTTATGCTAGCTCTGCCCTCTGGTTCCAGAATAATCCTGCACATCCCAAGCTGATGCATATGTTTGTCCAAATGCTTATTCGTCCATTATCCCAACAGCAGCCCTGGGAGGCGTACGGAGCAAGCATTTTCACTCAGATTGCTTTTTTCAGAGGAAGAATCGAGGTCCAGAGAAATGACTGATCTATGACGTGGACCTTCGTTGTTGTCACAAAGTATTAGTGCTAGGGTCTGTAAGGGACCTTGAGGTACATCAGAGAGTAACTTGCTCATTCTACAGATAAGAAAACAGAGTTCCAGCTTCCAGTGACTTTCTCAGGTATCCAGGTGTTAGGGTGGCCAGAGCAAGGCCAGGCCCTGGGGGCTGCTGGTTCCCAGAGAGAACTGGCCACGGCACACCATGCCTCTTTTTCTCCAGTCTCAGAATGGACCGTTGGAAGAACAGTGACTGCCTGTTACCTTCCTGGGCTGAAAATAATCTTAAGAAAGCCACACACTTCCAACCTTGTTAGAAATCGCCCAAAGCAGCAGGCTGTGACTCTGTTGCCTTTTTGTTCCTGAGCCTTGGCAGACAGCCATGCTGTATCCCCCCATCCTGCTCTGCGGAGCCCTCCTGCTTGTGATGCCCACGTTCATCTGCCTACCTTGAGCTGTCCTCAGCCTCAGCTGAACAACGAATCTGCCCTCTAAGTCATAGCCTTTGAATTCAAAGAATCCTCCTCTTCTTGAATACCTTTAATGACAGGTCACTGACTATCTTTTAAAGCAATTTCCTCATTAGTGAGATGTTCAAGGCATTAGCAAGGTTTATTTAATAAAGAATATGGCAAGGATCTGAAATGGGGGAGCTTCACCATCTCCTAAGTATTCAAGTTCATTTTTTTCCCAACCAGCTTTTCACTGCATGAGTGTCCAACCTTTTTTTTTTCCTTTGTGGCACACTGGAAGAGTAAGAGTTGTCTTGGACCACGCATTAACTATGTAAACACTAACAAAAGCTGATAGGCAAGAAACAAAATAAAAGATCACATCATACATTTTATTATATCAGATACCACAGATAAGCACAAAACATCCTCACAAAATCAGCACATGCCCTGTGGGGTCACAAGTTGGACACCTACTGCAAGCATTGTTTGAAGTGTTTCCAGGGATGGGGTGGCCCAGCTTTTTGAGAGACTTAGATAAGAGGATTGCTGTAGTAGTCTACCAGTAGTTCAAGACTACCCTGGGCAACATAGGGACACCCTACAAAATAACATTTTTTTTTTAATTAGCCAGGTGTGTGGGTGGCACCTGTGGCTCAAAGGGGTAGGATGCCAGCCCCATATGCCAGAGGTGGCGGGTTCAAACCCAGCCCCAGCCAAAAACTGCAAAAAAAAAAAAAAGTTTATAATTAACCAAGTGTAGTGGCATACACCTATACTCCTAGCTACTTGAGAGGGAGGCCAAGACAGGAGGATTGCATGAGCTTAGGAATTCAAAGTTCCAGTGAGCTGTGATTGTACCACTGTACTCCAGCCTGGGTGACAGAGTAAGATCCTATCTCAGAAAAATAAAAAAATTAAAAAAGGTTCCTGGGATTTGTTTTAAATAGGTATGATAAGATGTGCAGACACAGGGATGACTATTGTGAAGGGAGACAGTTATGGTCCTCATGGGTCCCTGGAAGTAGGAGACTCTGTACACCACGTAGGGCCACGTGGGGGACCCCCTGTGGGGAGAGCATCAGGAGCCAGGGGGGCGAGAGGGAATGTGGGCAAGAGCTTTTGTTGAGGTTTCTGTGGATAATTTCAGGGACCTCTAGGGTGTCACCAGCTGTTTGGTACCTGTCCTGGGTAATTTGGGCAAGAGAATAAGGCCAGACATAGGAGCCCCATAGAGGAGATGGATAAGGCCCTGGGTCAGTAGCTTGCATGAGGGAGCTCACAGGTGAGCTGTTTACCAGCTCTAGGAATTGGCTACCCTGGGAGGGACAGTCCCTTGGGGTCAGCAAGGCTTCAGATGTCAAAGCCTCAGAAAACAGAAAACGTAATACATGATTAACACAGGCAAGACCATTGCCACCTTGGGGTGTGGGCCATCTGGAACTGGGGGGCCAGGCTGTGCAGCAGAGCCCTGGGAAGGCCACCACCATCTTTCTTGCCAGAGGAAAAACTGCATTCTTTATACTCCAAGGACAGGATCTCCAGGGAGTCCAGGTTGCCGAAACCAACAAGCTATTTTCCTCTGAAGTTGCCAGTCTTTGCAGTGCTGGTCAGAGGAACTGGGGCCCAGAGCCGTCACCTGCTGCATCACTGGCCGAGCCCCTGCCTGCTTTGGTCCTGCTGCCTGTCTTTTTAAAAGCTGCAGCCCAGCCCTCCCTCCCACTGGCTGGCTGGCTGTGTGCTGAGGAGTTTCCTCCCCAGCAGCCCGACACAGGTGGGAATGACAGTTTGCTGCAGTCCTGTCAATGAGGGGGTCTGCCCGGGCTCTGCCTGCATTTTGAGTAGCAGACTGGCTGTGGCCAACAAGCCTATCGCCTGCGCTGTCTCAGGCCAGCTCATGCTGTCTGCCAGCCGCTTGTTGCGCTGCTGTGGGGACGGGAAACACACCCAGCCCCGGCGCCCATCTGTTGCAGGCACGCAGTGGCAACAGCTCGGGGAGCAGCCGAACCCCAGACGCTGCCTGTGCTGAGGGGCTGGGCAACCCTTTACGGATGGGCCTTTCGAGTGAGTCGGCAGGATTTGTCAGAGCCGGGAGCACCACTTGTCCCCGTCGTCACTGGCATCCTGTCATCCAGCATCTTACAGTCCTGCACTGCTTATTAGATCCAGGAAGAGGAGACCTGCAGGACCTCTTGGGGCTGAGTAAGCAGACCCCCCGCGCGTGGTGGCCGTGCGTCCCGGGTGTGCGCTGTTGTCCTCTGTGCTGCTTTGTCTCCTCGTGTGCAGGACGGATGCTGCGTTGTGGCTTTGTTCTACAGAAGCCTCTTATTACGTTAAATACCCCAAGGCTGAACAAAATGTTCCTTCCCTCCATCGGAGCTGTGTGTTTTCTCCTTACATAACTTCTTCTTGGTGATTTAAAGAGAATAAGTCGTGGAGGTGGTGCGTGTGTGTGGGTGTGTTCATCTCTGCTCCTGTGCTGAGTCCGTCTTCCCTCCAGGCTGCCGGGGCCTGGCAGGGCTGCCACAGGCCACGCCGGGTCCTGGGTACGTGCCCCCCTCCTTCCTACCCTGGCTTAAAGTTCCCTAGCTGAAGCAAAATCTTAGCAAAGTTGTCATTCTCTGCCTTTCCTTTTTCCATTCCCTGAGTCATCATTTATTAAATACCACCAAAAAGGAGAACATTGGGGATGACACAGGCACCTTTGGGTGGGGGCCACAGTGTCCTTAGGACTCTCTTGACCACATGCACACTGGAGAGTGGCCTGGCCTCCTGCCGTAGGGCAGAGCTTTCCAAAGCTTACTTGTTGCTTGTTTATCTTTGGGTGTACATGGCAGACCCAGGAAGGGGAGCGGAGGAGGGACAAAGCAGGGGCAGGGAAAGATGATGGAAGATGGGAGAGGGTGCTGGGAGCCAGCGGCCCCATCGAGTGACTCTGCAACCACAAGTAGAGCTGCAGGCTGGAAAGTGCTAGATTCAGGACAGCATGGCCTCCCCCACCTCACCCTTCACCGACTCTGTGCCTGGCACATTGGCAAACCACTCAAGCCAGAGGCTGCACGAATGGTGTCTGATTCAGGGTCCCTGAGTCCCGGGGACTGCGAATGGCCCACGGGCTTTATAATAGAAGCATGAGGCTTGACTCTGAGCAGGAGAATTTATAATCTAGCTGCAGAGAAAGGTGATATTAAACAATTCAGGAATCGTGAGCTATCAGGGAGGGGCTAAAAGGCAGGGAGAGGCGTGGGGACACAGCCAGGATGCAGACATGAGGCCCCCTCTGAGTGCAAGAGAGGTCCTAAAACACGAGCAGAGAGAAATCCAGGGACTGTAGGTTTGGGTAGGTAGAGTCATGCAGGAGGTAGGAGCAGGGGCTCCCAGCCCAGGGAGCCTCCCAGGGCCCTGATAAACAGAGGAGTCAAAGCGAGTCAGTGCCCTGGGGCGCTACTCCCCAGAAAACAGCTCTGCCAGAGAGTATGAGTACGTGTTGTGATGGCCACTCAAGGTCTAGGGGCTTCCTGCCTTCATTGCTCCCTAGTTGGCATGGGAACATCTGAGGACTAAGGTGGTATTTTTGGTTTGGCTTTTTTTTTTTTTTTAAAGCCCAACATTAGATCCCAAAACAGGTGCAAATTCCTTTTACAGAAGAGGAAACTGAGGGTGAAATGGTTAAATTCACTGAGTGGACATGATTGACAAAGTAGGATAGTAGGAAGGTACTTAGTCTTTTTGGCTTGCCTAAAGTGACAGAGGGGTTGAGCTGGTAAGAGAAGCCAGGTGTCCCACGGCCAAACCCAGTCTTCTCAGTGGGGAGTAGCCTAGGAGGACGGAGGCTGGTGGACTGGGCTGGGTGGACCATCCCTTGGCCATGGGCTTTGTCCATTTGTTACACCTCCTGTCTAGCTTCTCTTTGGGCCCTGTCCCCAGGCTGGTATTAAAGTCAATACTTCAGCAAGGCAAACTCTCGAGTCCCACGTACCAGTCACTGGCCTTTTCAAGAAGAGTAAAATGCTTGGTCCTGACCTCCTTGGTTAAAGGTGCTGGGTAGCCAGACGGTCCTGGAGATGCTGGTACTAATTTTGGGTTCTCGCTTCTGCTCAGCTGTTAGCTAATGGAGCCCCCCTTGGATTTATCCAGCCTGCTCACTGCTTTCAAACTATAGACCTTTTTCTTCTTTTAAAAATATTCAAGTTGCTCTTCTCACAAGACGCCACGGAGACCTGTCACGCAGACAGCCTATAGCTAACATAGCTCAACGCCTGCACTTTTTGTTGTATGCATTAGTTTTTATTACATTTAGTTAGTTTTTGTAGGTTGATTCAATGCCCCTATGTAGTCAGCTAGGTTCTTCACTTCTTACCAGGACTATCTCTATATTACCTGCTCTTAGCTGGCTAGATTTCATATTTCAATAAATATTTATTGACTGCATTAAGTACTGGACACCATGCTTGGCATTTCATGGCTGTTAATTCTCATGACAGCCCTGGGAAGTTTTCCTTCTTTTACGCGAGGAAACCAAGGCTCCATGAACTTGAATAATTTACAAGTTGAGATTGCATAGCCAGTAAATGGTACACTGGAGTTCAAGCTTCAGCCCCCAACACCTCCAAAGTTGTCCCTCTCATGGCACAGTGTGGGCCATGTGGTGAGTGTCCAGCAGTGAAAACTTGCACCTGCACCTGTCATTGTGGTCATGGTGACTTAGCAGGAACCCAGGTGGAGCCCATAGGCAAGTGGCTTGCTCAAGGCGCGATGCCCCCCAACCTCCTTAGGCTCCGAAGTCCAAGCAGGCTGCCCTGTGGCCTCAGCTCGCCATGGCAGGAGTGGAGAGTGCTCACCTAGCTGCTCTGCGTGCTTCCCGGCCAAAGCTTTTGAAGCCTGAACAAAGCATCTTTCCAGAGAGCATGACACAGGACCCTAAGCCCTGAAAGTGGTTTATTTAGTGTGAGACTACAGGACTCTAACCCCAGTTACTAAAATTTGAGTTCAGAGAAAAATACTACTGAATCACAAGCACCCAATGCTCAAGAACCCAGCGATGTCCCCTCTGAACCCCCAAGGCCTTTGGCACAGCACTTGGGAGAGTGTGTTGTGTCATTCGCCGAGCCACAGGGGAGACTTTTGTTCTCCTAAGATGGATTTTCCTTCTGAAAATAGAGACTGTGATACCTGCCTCACAGGACCAAGGGCCAGTTCCTGGCACATAGCAGATGCTTAATAAGCAGTAAGCCCCTCTCTCCACGTGGGCCTTCAGTTGTGGCTGGCCCCCTGGGGCAGCAGACCACCTTTCCAAAGCAGAGCCTTGAAGCAACTGAGTTTTCTGATGAATTCTCGGGTCTTGTCACTGAGTATACATCTGGCAGTCGAGGTGGGGGGGCTCTGGGTTCCACAGGCTCCCTGTGGTCCCTTAGTTGCCTCAGTCACCCCCAGCCTTCCCTGCTCTCCACCTGTGCTCATGGTAGTCAAGTCCCACATCCCTCTGCATATCACTTGGGGACAAGGTGGCCCTCAGGTAGCCCACTGTGGTTCTGCTGTTGCAACCTTCTCCTGACGGTCACGGGGTAGGCTGGTAGGATTTCCCTGGAACTGTGAGTCCCGCCCTTCCCTTGACACCGCTCACCTGAGCTGTAGCAGGGGCCAGAGTAGAGAGAAAGGAGAAGAGGAGCAAAGCCAGACTTAGGGGTTTGTTTTGATTTTCCTTTGTGGGTGACACACATAGTGGCATGTTATTGTTTATCGTCTGCTTTTCAGGGAGTCTGGCATCTGCCTGGTAATAATGGCTACCGCTCGTTAGTCACCCGTGAGGCATAGCCTGCTGTGCAGACTCTTGGGAGTAAGATGCAGACACCCAGGGCCGTGGGAGCTGGGCCACCCCACCCCTGTCTAGAGGTGCTCCTCTCCCTGCCCACCACAGCGTTGGGGGCAGCAACTTGGTGGAGGGAGGCTCCAGGCAGCCCGAGGTCTGGCATCTGGACAGAGTGAAAGGCCTCAGAGTGGGGACACCTTATCTGCCCCCCACCCTGCTGCTTCCCTCTTCTTTGTGGTCAAGGTTCTCCTGTAGTTTGGGATGTTCCTAGAGTCTCACTGCTTCTTGGAGAGAGAGCCAAAACCAGAATCGGGGCCCAGGGGTGAGAAGCGGAAGCACCGAGCCTCAGAACCTTTTGTGGGGCTTTTCTTTTTCTCCTAATCTGACAGCTGATGCTTTGACTTCACATGCAGATGTTCTCCTTACTTGCAAGGTTGCCACATCGCATTTGGAAGCCGAGTTGGGGCTAACACATGTCAGCATTCGGGGTTTTCTGAGCCTTCCCTGGAAGGTCTGGGGCCCACCTGGATAGAAGGGTGAACAGGGGTGGCTTGTGTTTGAGAGGAGGTGGAAAGGAAACAAGATGTCATCCCCAGTGTCAGGATGGTGCATAAAACTCCACCTAACCAGGAGCCCACAAGTGGCCCCTCTGTAAGCCTTAGCAGATGCGGGGCTCATGCTGTCTGTCCAGGAGAGGAGGGGTCTCCTTTGGGAGGAGAGCAAATCTGGCCCTGGACCCGTGGCTGTGGCTCTGACCCTGCTTGGCTCTGGGGTGGCTGAGGCAGCGGCTTTGACACTTTGCAAACACCAGAGCCATCAGATGGTTAAATCCTGCCCTCCTGCTCTTCTTATCAAAGCAGGGAATGTACAGAACCATTTTTAGACATATTTCACCAACAAGCATCAGCAGAGTGATCTTTGCTTATCCAGAAAAGTAAGTGAATTCTAGCCCTGTAATTGCTGTTCCCCAAGGGTTCCTTGTACCTGGAGCCTCCTCGGCTCAGCTTTGGGAAGGAAGCAAAGGTGAACTTGCAGGCAGCAGCATGTCCCCAAGTAAAGGGTGCTCAGTTTGGGCTGAGACCCTAGCTCAGATTCCTATTTCAGAGTCGAGGGTGAGCTGGCAGGAATCCGGGGGTGTCCATGGAGTGGGGTTGTGTTTGAGAGCAGGAATAATATTTGCAGCCACTCTGTGCTGAGAAGATGGTGAGAGAGACCAGCACTCTCGGTCCACATAGACTCCTCCATACAGGCCAGGTAGAGCTGCCACTTGATCTTGGAATGAAGTCACAATGATGCCCAGATGACGCTGGATCCCTTCTTGAGGCACAGTGCACTGGGTTGTGGATTCTGCACTCTTCTGAGGGTGGGTGGGTAGGTGGGAAGGGGCCCGGCTGGGATTCATCTGTTTTGAACAGAAATTAGCTCAGATTCTGGAGCTCTCTAGTCCTTGGTGGCATTCACCCTTAATGTCAGGCTGAGCCCCAAGCCAGTCATTTGCCCAGAACCTGCTATGCCTGGCTCAGAGTCAGCTGCAGGCATCTGCCACCACCCACTCCCTCTGAGTCATACCACTCTCTTCTGCTCAAATCCCAGAGCCTTGAGACACGCTTGTCTTCAGACACGAACTCCAGGGGGGTAACTGCAGAGAAGGACAGGCCCTGGGGGGGCCGGGAGAGGGGAGACACCAGGGAGCATGGTGCTGCTCCCAGCCTGGCCCTAGGGTTCTCTGGTCTCTCAGGATCACCTCAGAGATCCATTCCAGGCTTCTCCCAGCCACCCTCCCAAAGCCTGGCTGCTGCCTGGAGCCAGAGCCCTGGCACCCCCTCAACCCCCATGGTCACCAGGTTCAGCCTTGAAGAGAAACTTCAGAGGGAGGGGCATTCTGAGGCCTCTGTTCTTTCCTGCTCACCCTTCTTCCTTTTCAAAGCCCTATGTGGTCTATGGGGAGCGTTTCCCCCACTTCCTCTAATGGGGAGAAGGGACTTCAGCTGGTGGCCAAAGCCACTCTCCAGGCTCACCTGCCCCCCTGCACTAGATTCTCCCTGTCACTTCTAGGTCCTGCCCCAGGCTTACAAGTGGGTACCCCGGGTTCTCAGCCACGCCTTATGTACAGTATGCACCAGCTCTGCAGGAGGGGGAGCCTCCTTTCCCCTGCTCTATTATCTGAATAGAAGATTAGGGACCTTCTTGTCACTGAGTCTAGCAGTTTCCCCTAAAGTCACTTTCACTCAGGAAGAGAGATAAGGAAATTGTCATGCAATTGCAAAAAATCCTTAGAGTATTTTTCAATAACCACAAATGCCTAGGTACTGTAGTTAATCCACTATGTCTTATCTGGAAAGCTGTCAGAACACTAGAGTACTATCAGATATCACATGCACTTGACCGTGAAGCAAACCTGAGCATCACCCGGTGTTTGGCGCTGCAGGTGCTTTGGGGCTGGCATTGCACTTTGAGAGCCTGGGATGCAGGGAGTAAGAATACCAGGTGGCTGTGGGCCTTACATTTTAACATCCACCACCTTTGGGTGTGGATGTGCTTGGGGGTCCCTATACTTCTTCCTTGGCTGAAGGGAAAGGAGGGGGCTCCTCTTTCCCTTGAGCCTTGGATCCCCACTGTGGTGCTTCCCAAACTGGCCTTCTCTGAGCACTTTTTCTGTTTGACCCATCATCTCCATCTCCTCCAAAATTATCTCTTCTCTCCCGTAGGCTTTTAGGGTCATCTTTTGAGATTAGCTAACCCAATCACCTGCTAATTCAGAGGATGGCTCAGATTAGTGGATTCTCTCTCCTAGTCACCTTTGAAATACCCCCTTAACCCACAAAAGGGGTCCAGGAATAGGCAGAAGCACTTGTTAAGTTTGTGACATCTCACACTGCTGGGGATTTACCTTTGGGAGAAACTGGGCTTTTGGAGTCTAACAAATCATTCTTCCTAGGTCTGTAGCAATGATGCCTCCAAGCTGGTTCTAGAAGGTACAAAGGCCTTTTCCAATCATAGTCAAGGAAGAAGGGTCACTCACCCTGCCCTGTCTGATAGGAGTATCAAGCCATGGTGATTTGGCACCAAGGGGCTAATTGAAACTGGAGAATTATGCTAGAGAATAAAGTATAACTATCACCCACAGCACAGCTGCTTCCTGAAAATTGAACTCCTACTGCATGAAAAAGCACATTCCACATACCAGGATTAATAATGTAGATGTTTTCCTCGCTTTCTGTAGATTGTTTGTTCTTCTCCTGCCCCGTGGGAATGGTTTTCTGATCACTCCCTGGCTGTGTGTGTGTGGTTTTTTTTTTGAGGTATAATTTTCATACAATAAACCCCACCATTTTTAAGTATATAGTAGGATGGATTGTAACAAACGTACACAGTCATGCCGCCACCACCACATCATGGTACAGCGTGTTTCCATCACTTCCAGAAAGTCCCCGGGTCCCTTTACAGTCTAGCCTTGCCCCGTGTTAAGACTCTAGTGGGTGGGTCGGTGCCTTGTCTCTGCCTTAGCTTTGTGTGCCCTGTATTCCAGGCACGGTGTGGATATTTAACAGATGTTTAAGTGAACAAGTGCATCCATAGCTCTAACATACTATTTTTAAATCCCTGCAAGACTCCTGTTTCCCTCCACTCATCCTAAGTTTTGAAAGGTTGTCTAGCAAGCATTTCTTAATTAATAATTTCCTCATTTAGTTGTTCCTAATACCAGCCTCCCTGATCAGCATCAGATAATCAACATAACCAGAGCTGATAACATTCCAGCCGCAAGCAGCGGCTGTGTTCTTAGCCAGCTGTGTTCTTGGCCGCCTATGTGGTCGGGGGTGAACGTGTGGCTCTCTTCACTCCTTGAGTGCTGAGCTCACTGCAGAGAGATCACCACCTACATCACCCTCTACTCCCCCCACCTTTTGTAATTAACGAGGATGTTAGCATGTGAGCAATGTAGGAGCTTACCCAGAGAGCACCCCAAAAGGCTTTACAGGAGCTTTTCTATGTCCCTAACTTTGTCACCAAGGATTGGAGTGTCTATTCACTCTGCCTGCCTGAACTGCCCTTTTCACTTGTACATTTGGGGTGGATCTTGGCAGATAGGAGGTGTGTTTGAATCTACCTCTTTCCTCTAGTCAAAGCTCTGAGAAAGAAGAGTCTATGGTCTACCCTCTGGGCTCAATAAGGCATCTTGCCCCTGAAGTCAGTCAAGTATTTTAAAGAACCAATTGGCATATTTAAAATGATTATCATCTGTTGTAGTAATCTCTGTGCATGTTAATCATACGTATTATGTTTTTATGTACTTCTTAGGTGTGAACTCATTTTTGGTAGGACTGCCTATGATTCCCTTTTTGTAGATTAGAAAACAGAAATTAAGTAACTTTCATAAGAGTGTTCTGGTCATCTAATGCTACATAACACACCACCCCAGAACTTTAAAATATGATGTGAAATCCTGCCTCATGGATTGAGGGGTTGCCTGGCTCAGCTGAGCAGCCGTCACTGGAGATTCCTCTGATTTGAAGAGTCAGATGGCAGCTGAACTGGGTGCTTTCTAAAGGCTCATTGGCGTCCACCTCTGGTGCCCGGGCCAGCTAGGCAGTGAGTTCTCCACACAGCCAGGTCACATGGTGGTCTTGCAGCTGTCAGATTTCTAATGTGGTGGCCGGTTTCACGCAGGGAGAGTGTTCCAGGAGATCCGGAGCAGCTACAAGCCTCCTGTCACCCGACCTTGGAAGTCGAGGGGTGGCACTTCTACTGTCGAACCCAAACTCAAGGCTGGAGGCATAGACTCATTCCATCAACGAGAGACAGCATTACACGGGCAAGGAGGGATGACGTTCCTGGGGCTGCCGCAACAGCAGCCTGCCACGCATGGCCAGCACGGTACACCACGCTACAGACACTTCTTCAGTGGCCTTCGAACTCGGTGAGCCTCGGTGAGGACATCATGACCTGGCTGGATATACACACACAAGAGAAGTTTCCAGAGCATTTGTTCTATCCTATTCTATTAGCAACAGCCACTACTAAACCTGTTTGGCCTGAATTGCTGTTATGACCTATGTCCTACTTTCAGTTTGGAAAACTGTGTCACAGACAGGCACCTTGAGTACTTGCTGTGTGCTCTGATGGGCCACGCAGGCTGAATAAAACGGATGTCACTGGGTTACACAGCAGCCATTTCTCACGGATCTGGCAAAAGTCCAGAAGTTTGACATCGATAATCCATTGGTGAGGCAGCAGGGAAACAGACCCTCTCCGACGTCATGGCCAGGAGAGCAAAATGGGCCAACCCTGAGGCTGGCACGTGGGGATATCTACCAGACCTGTGGACTGCACCCACCCTGCAAGCAGTGACCACGTGTCTGGGAACTTACCCTCGCAGGGTGAAGTATGTGCCAACTTTTCATTGCAGTATTGATTATCTATCATGGCCTCGGATGGAAAATAGCCTTTGTCATCTACAGGAGTCTGGTTAAACTAGAGCAGCAGTTCTCAACCTGTGAGTGGGGACCCCTTTTTAACAATGAAAATACATTGTGGCATTAGGAAGGTTGAGAACCACTGAACTAGAGTGTTCAAGAAAAAGAATAAGCTGCAGATTCCTGAGAAAAAGTCTATGTGCTGATATTGAAAGATCTCCCAGCTTTGTGGAGTAACAAGCAGGGTGCAGGGCAGAATACAGAAGATAACCTGGACCCTTAGCATCAGAGAGAGGGGACATACTTTATATTTGCACTTGCAGAGAGGAACCTAACTGCATAGGTGACTAAAAGTGGTTCCTGGGGGGGACATGGCAGGGCTGGGCTGAGGATGGGAGAAGGATTATTCAATTATTTTTGTGCAGTTTTGACTTTTGAATCCTGTGAATTTACTTCTTACCAAAAAGAAAAAAAGCTGGTCAGCATAGCCATTGCCTTCAGAGTACTTACAATCTGTACAGAGTAACATTGGTACACTGTACTATTGGTACACTGACTAACATTAACAAATGGTACACTGACTCAATCTATACAAAGCATATAAACAATCTATATAAAGCATATAAACTAACAAAGCATATAAACAATCTATACAAAGCATATAAACTAACAATTGGTACACATTGGTACACTGACTAACATTAACAAATGGTACACTGACTCAATCTATACAAAGCATATAAACAAAACATGTGTACCCCCTAACATTCTGAAGTAGAAATAAAGTAAAATAAAAATTAAAAAATAAAAATAGCAAGTGGGCAGTGTATGAGTGAGTGGCTTTAAATTCTTAGTGGAGTACGAGCTCATTTTCAACTGGACTGTCAGAAAAGTCAGTGTAAATTTGTGGGAATAGAGCTATTTTGGGGAGGATGAGTAGCATATAAATGGGGACGAGAAAAAGGGTCAGGTCAGTTCACCTGGGGGAGCACAGAATAAGAGTCTCAGGTTGTGTGATGTAGGAAGCCTCTTTACTGGGAGAAAACTCCTTGCTGGCTCTGACTGTGCCCTTGAACTCCAGTGCGATGAATACCACCTTAAATTCCTATACAATCAAAGTATTTTAAATTGCAAACCATCACTATGAAGGAATTCTGGCTTTCTGTTACCTAGAAAATTGTATATAATAACCTTAAACTTGTGTGAGTAATAAGCCTCTAGTCAGAGGAATACTGTTGGATGGGGAATGAAGGAACTGAGGGTTCAAGGAACAGTGTGCAGGTTGTTGGGCTGCAGCAGGAGACAGGAGGTAAGGCAGGGCTGTGCCCCAGGCTGTGCTGAGGCCAGGCAGGGAGTGTGCGCCTTCTCCTGCAGGCAGCAAGCAGCCACGGGGGCTTCAGCCAGCGAGACCCTGTGTGATGTTTGTTCTTTGCTCTTGGCTGGGCACACGGACAGCCAAAGGAGCATCGACCGTGGAAAGAGGGCAGTGTGCAGCCTTAGAGGGGACAACGTGGGCCCCTGGGAATGTCCCCGGGGCAGCTCCAGTTCTCCCTCTGCCTGCGGAGTTTCCCTTTCTTCTTCATGGGTCTCTCCAAGGATGAGCCATTCTCCCAAATGGGTTTAAAAACAGATCCTTGGAAAATGTCAGCTCCTCTCAGCCATCCTGAAAGGTCACAGTCTGTTCACCATGGGCATGTGGACCTGGGATGTGGTGCCTCATGTTGTGACAGTGTGGGACGATGTCTCTAAGACCTCATCAACACATAGGGCAGAGGTGTGTGATCCAACAGGCCCCCAGGATGCACTGGTGAGGGCCAAGAGTGACTGCAGGGGGGCTAAAAATGCTGGGCACAGACATCCCCAGGGACCGTCTGGCTCCCCAGATATCCCGCAGGACCTGCCCCAGAATCTTCTGTGCATTTTCAGTGAGAGAGAAAGATCCCAATCCTCTCTAACAGGGAGTAGATGACACATGCCGAGGCCACATTTCTTCCTGGTCCCATCCAGAAACCAGGCAGGCAGCCGCCTGGGCTTCCACCCTGCACGTGAGCGGTGGGAGACCAGAACACCTCAGGGACCAGACCCTACTTATCAGAGGGTCTCCACTCTGTCCCAAGGGATGACTTTTAACCCTATTCCTGAAGTGGGAGAAGCAGGCTTTTTTCTTTTTCTTCCTTAAAAAAACAAAGCCACAAACAGCCTCCTGTTTTCTGCCTTCCCAGGGGAGCAGCAGCTGATCAGAAGTCCCTGCTCCTGTAGGACTCTCAGCATTTTCTTCCCTCTCCTTCTTCTATAACAAGCCCATCCAGAATGGAATGTGTTTGCCAACAGTGGAAAACCAAAAATCAGAAAAACCTAGCAGACACTCTTGTTTGGATTCATTAGTACCATGGTTTGCAGCCTTGAAAATTATTGGGCGGCACCTGTGGCTCAAAGGAGTAAGGCACTGGCCCCATATGCCAGAGGTGGTGGGCTCAAACCCAGCTCTGGCCAAAAATTGCAAAAAAAAAAAAAAAAAAACCCCAAAATGCAAGTTATTCTGCACCTGCTTGGTCTCCCTGAATACCCAGCTGCCCAGTAGGCCTGGTGATGTGTCCTCAAACCCAGACCTCTGAGGCCACACTCTGACTCCAGCTGGTACGTAAACTCTATCTGGAGCATGGAGGCAGGAGCCCTTAGCACATGGTCCTCACGCCCCTGCCTGGGAGCGGAGGGGCTGGGCCCTAGAGATGGGGACTTGTATGCTCAGGCCCTTCTCTTAGCTCACTTATTGCCCAACCATGGCACGGTGGATAATTTCTGAGCCTCTGCCTCAGTTCTCTTCTCTGCCTGAACTCTGAGCCCTGGACCAGATCCCTTCATGAGCCTGAGCCTGAGCAGGGAGCCTGCGTGCTCCCCTGTGTTCTGGAAGGACCCAGAACTGTGGACACTCCCATTCCCAGGTGGACTGATGACCAGGGGTGTCTCCAAGAAACCCCAGGCAGGTCTCGGCTACATCATGGGCCCCCTTTTGTCTCCTGTGGTCAAGACCCAGTATGGTGGGCCAGGCTTGGTCTGATGAGAGATTGGTTGGCAAATGGAATTGAGGCCATCTCTGGCCATTTGGCACTATTCCTTTTTTTGGTAAGGGGGGACACAGTCTCACTCTGTGCCCTGAGTAGAGTTCTGTGGCATCATCATAGCTCACAGCAACCTCAAACTCTGGGCTCAAGTTATCCTCTTGCCTCAGTCTCCCGAGTAGCTGGGACTACAGGCACCACCATGATTGACTAGTTTTTCTATTTTTAGTAGAGATGGTGTCTCAATCTTGCTCAGGTTGGTCTTGAACTCCTGAGCTCAAGGGATCCACCCACTTTGGCCTCCCAGAGTGCTAGAATTACAGGTGTGAGTCACTGCACCTAGTCTTCCTATGACTTAAAAAAAAAAAAACCACAGCTTTTGTTTCAGCAGTTTTAGGTTTACAGAACAATTGAGCAGAAGGAACAGAGAGTCCCCGCACCCACCTTTCCCCACCCATTTCCCCATTAATAGGTCTTGGGTCAGTGTGGGGCATTTGTTACTCTCCATGAGCCTTGACTGATAGGTCGTTACTAACGAGGTCCATAGCTTGTATCAGGTTCACTATTGGTGTTGCACCTTCGGTGGGTTGACAGATGTGTCATGGCCTGTGTTCACCATCACAGGATCCCACAGGGCCGGCTCACTGCCCTGAGTGTCCTCTGTGCTCCACCCACTCATCCTCCTGCCCTTACCCCCTCCACTTACTCCCTGTGGGGTTTGTCCTGCTGTCACCCTGGGACTGCTTGCGCTGAAAGCACGGTGCTCCGGCCAGGGTGCATATGAAGGCGTAGTGTAGTTACAGTCCTGGGAGGAGGGAAGGCTTTGGGGGAGCTCTAGGGACCGAGCCAAACCCTCCCAGCACAGGCCGGGAAACTGAAGATGGGGGGTGAGAGGTGAGTGTTCAACTGACACAGCTGGTGAGGGGCAGAAATCTATATCCAGGCCCAACTCACAGCAAGGGTGCAGGCTCAGTTCATCTTCTTTGTAACAACAGGAGCTAAATTAGTAAAAAGGACTAAAAAATAAAATTTAAAAAGAGCCATATGATCATGTTGAGTGTCATTAACCTGCCCCAAGAGGGATTCTGGCCCAGAATCACAGGAAGTGCCTCGTGCTCCCAACTGCCTCAATGTCCCACCTGGGAGCCACCTGGAGTATGGCCAGCAGCCCTCAGAGGCCCCTCTCCTGCACCTGGCTGGCCTCTACGCACCTGCTGCAGTTTGGATTTTGGCTGGTGGCGTCTGGTGCCCCTCTATGCAGAGTGTCTGCCTACCTTCAATCCAAAGGAGGACACGACAGTTCCTGGAAAGTTCTTGGAGCAGCTGTCCACCCTCATGGTTATGATCACAGGGTAAAGAGTTCTGGGATGTAACAAATTCACACAAAGCTAAGAAATGAAAAAGAAGAGTCATTTGCAGCATGGCTTTTGTCCTGTCTCTGGAGAGAGGATGAAAGGTGCCGACAGAGCCTGAATCAGACGACGTCCCCGTGTCATTATGACTGACAGTCACTGTGTGCCCACTGCAGCCAGGCTGAGCTGGGCACAGAAGATAATTGTCCTTATCAGCTCATGCAATGGAAACAAATGTAAGCTAGAAAGTCAGACCACTAGAAGGACACAATGTGATAGAAGGAGCCGGGCTATAAGCTGCAAGTCATTATTTGGTTCTGGGGGGTCACGAATCCCTCCGTGGCTTTGAGCAATGTGCCGAATCTCTCTGCATATCTGTGACCCACCTCTACGTTAAGGGACTCGGAGGATTTCCGAGACCATGTCCACAGTAGCATCCTATGACTGCTGGAGATGGGGGTGGGCACAGACCCTAACAGGGGCTGGGATAGGTGGTCATCCCCAAGTTATTTCATCCCCAAATAACTGCTGGTCTAGCTCTGAGGTGACCTGGGGAGGCTGGAGGTGACAGGAGCTCAGTGGGCCAGAGATCTCGGGAGGGGCAGTTGGGGTGGGTGAAAGGTGAGGAAGTGAAGGGTCCGACATACAGTGGTAAGGAGGTATGATGCCACCTGTTTAGCTCTGTGCGTACTTCTGGGCCTCAGAGGACAAAAAGGGATCAGAGGGCTTCAGCCAGGAGAGGAAGCAGAGCTCAGCATCCTGCACGTCTGGTGACATCTTGGAAACAGAGGACTACTCCCCTCTGTCCCTGAAATCACCTACACAATTTCAAATCTCATCTAATACAAAACTGCTTAGACTTTGTTATCCTCAATGCAGTGAAAAGTGTATTTGATTCTACATGAATGTGTGTGTGTGAATTGTTGAGACAGATTTATGCAACAATGAGATGCATTCGTATTTTATTCTGATTCAATTTTTGGTGGCTGGGCAACATCCTAAATTGATTTCCTAATCCACTGATGGGCTGGGATTGTTAGTTTGAAGAGCTGTGGCCAAATGCTCCTGGAGTAGCCAGTTCACCCTGGGATGGAAATGCAGGTGAACCAACAGCAGCACCTCTGTTCGCTGTGCTCCATGTGTGAAACCTGCCTTTCTTTTTCTGTCCTTGGTATTTCCTTCTTCCTCTGAACTCCTTGTGCCTTTTGATCTGCAACGTGCCTGGCACAGAGCAAGTGAGTGAAACAGCAAGAAGGGGTGGGAGGAATCCCTGGGCACCTGCAGGAAGTGTTTGGGAACACTCTTGATATATGGCTGTATAAATACGGACATTGAATGTTCTCAAAGCACTGAGCTGAAAACCATTGCAGACTTCAGCTCCAGGCCAAGTCCCAAAGCCACAGGTGGGTGGGTGGTTGGAAGCAAAAAAGAGGTGTCTCTGAGCCCTGGTTTAAAGGTGCCGGTTCTTGCACAAGGTCCTCTTTAGTGGAGCCGGGTGTGTCTCCGGGCCAGCCAGCAACTCTGTGACCTTACAAAAATGTTCCCTGGGTGCCCAATTTTATTCTAGTTTGCGGTGTCCCTCCTGTGGTTTGTCTTCAGGCATAAACAAAGACCATCTGATTTTCCCCTGTGGGGGCAGTGAGCACGGCAGGTGGGAGGCTGGCTGTGGGGAGGCCTCAGATCTGACCCAGGAGGGTTCTGGGCAGCAGGGGTCAGACCCAGGGCATTTCCGCTGTCCCCTATTGTTGGCTTTTCCCTCTAGGGTGTGGGAGGTCCTGATGACTGGAGGTGCCACTGCAGCCAGCTGGCCGGGTGTATGGACTCTTGTGTGCCTTACCCCGTGTCCTGGGTCCCAGAGAGAGCTTAACATGACGGTGAGCTGGTGGCTTGGCATTTTATTTGTGGGTAAATAAACCCTCAGCAGAAGGCCAGAGCTGTCCTTTTCAGACCCTGTCTTAGTAAAATTGTAGAATGGCAGAGCCAAAAAGAGCCATAGAAATTAAGGGCCATCTCTCCTCTTATAGACACCTCACTTATGCCATCTGTCCTTGTCTTCGGAAGGCCTCAGCACCCAAGGTAGCCCACTGGGACATCAGTACCTTGTCATGAGGCCTGGATAGCACTGAGCTGTCCTCACTTGTTTACTCCTCAGCTTATACCACTTTTCCAGTGGCAGTTATTTATTTATTTATTTATTCATTTATCTCATTCATTTATTTATTCATTTATCTCATTCATCTGTCTCACTTTGATGCCCTGCGTAGAGTGCCACCGCAACTGAGCTGAGCACTGAGCTGTCCTCACTTGTTTACTCCTCAGCTTATACCACTTTTCCAGTGGCAGTTATTTATTTATTTATTTATTCATTTATCTCATTCATTTATTTATTCATTTATCTCATTCATCTGTCTCACTTTGATGCCCTGCGTAGAGTGCCACCGCAACCTTCAACTCTTGGGTTCAAGTGTTCCTCTTGCCTCAGCCTCCTTAGTAGCTGGGACTACAAGCACCTGCTACAAAGCCTGGCTAGTTTTTAGAAGTGGGGTCTCACTCTTACTCAGGCTGGTCTTGAACTCCTGAGCTCTAGAAATCTACCTGCTTGAGCATCCCAGAGTACCAGGATTACAGGTGTGAGCCACCCCGCCTGTCAGTTTTGTTAAGGGTAAGACAGACTCTTCCTTGGGATCCCTGTGAATCTGGCACCATGGAGGAGTGAGTGACCAGAGGTGACGGAGACGTGGCTCTTACCGTCTATCTTCTGGCAGGGTGTGAAGGGAGGAAGGTGCCCAGGTATCGTCACACAGTCACAAGACTGCCCAGCTTCTGCCCAACATGTGACATAAGAGCGATCACCCCATTTTACAGGTGAGGCTCAAAGAGATTAGGCTAGATGTGATTGTGGTACTTTTCTCAACCTGCTGTTCCCCTTCACTTATTGTAAATGTTCTTCCATGACAGTAAAAATAGGCCATTTGTCCATTTCCTGTTTTTCACTAAATGCTGCCAGGATAGACAACCTTTCACATCCGTCTTGGTCCTCTTGTCCAGCTATTTCCTCTGGGTATTTCACTGGCCCTTGGCAAAGTGACAGCTCCTCAGTGTGGAGAGCCCATCCACCTTCTTGGGGGAAGTGGCCTTCCTCTGTGCTGGACTCTCCCCACCCACTCGGCTGAGGGGTCCTGGGGGTCTGAGTTAGATGGGATCTGCAGGGAAATGGAACAAAGAGGAGATGTATGCAGTAAAAAAATATGTACCTATATCCCACTTTGTTCTTAATAGCTATTAAAAAGACATAATAATGTAATATAATATGTTGGTTATATATAATACAGACATACTGTATAATTAGTATGTTTAGATACAAATGTGTGTTAACAGAGGTGAGAGGCTTGTTTCCATGCATCTTTGCACTGGAAGGTCCTGACCTCGCTGGGCAGACTGGTAGTCTGGGGACTCTGTCAGTGGGTGCAGCAGGCTTGAAGCAGAGTTTCTCTTTCTGGAAACCTCAGTTTTTCTCTTTAGGCTTTCAGCCGAGGAGATGGGGCCCACCCACATTATGGAGGGTGATCTGTTTTACTTAAAGCCCATTGGTTATAGATACTACCCACATCTGGATGAGTGTTTGATGGCATCAGTAAGTGCCATGGCCTTGCCAAGCCATGACGGGACGTGGGCAGTGGAGCCCCAAACTCCCTGTTCCATAGCCACCACCCCTTTTCTGGCTGGGACCTGCAGCCCCACCTATATACCTCCTGATGGGAGCTGGTGGCCCATGGTGAGACAGCTGTCCTGGGGCCACATGAGCTGACCCTATAGCCTCCACCCAACCTGCCTCTCTGGGCAGTGCCCCTGCCCCATTTTCCATTCTTCTAGGGGACTCCAACAGGTTAGAGAAGACCCAGAGAGAGGCTGGACTCAGCCTGCCTGGGAGAGGCTGATCCAGGGTCTGTGCTTAGGAGGGGTGGGGAGAGGGCCCTGGATGTGGGTGGGGGCCCTCAGGCATCCACAGACCCACCTCCAGAGGCCCAGACAACCAACCCAGACAAGTGCTTGTTGCCATCAGCAGGATCCCTCTGAGCTTCCATTCAGCTCTGGTGGAGCAAAGGCTGCCTTAATGGCCAGGAGATGCCCAGCTGCCTCTCAGACAAGCAGAGCCAGGCCAGGAGGAACAGCGAGCCCTGTGAGATCCGCCTCTGGGATGCCCATGCAAGTCACTAATCATGCTTTCTTCTGGCTTGGGAAAGGGATTAGGACAGCTCTCTAATTATAAAAGGGGGCAGCCAGTGTCTTTGCCCCAGGTCATGTGAGAGAACAACCTTCCCCCTCTCCACAGTGTCCGCATCAAGTGTGTCCTCATGACCCGCAGAACAATGACTCGAGCTACCTGAGGGGCCTTTGTGTTACACCCACCACCCTGTGATCCAAAGGGCACGGCGGCCTCCTTTCACAGAGTGTAAAACTGAGGCCCTGAGTGACTGAAGTGACTTGCTACATATAGGTTATTATTGTAGAGCGATACGTCTCGGGAGAGAAGCAAGGTCTCCTGATCACTATGGCCTAGGGATTCTGTAGCAACTTGGTTTTGAGAAAAAAAAAAAAAAAGAGTTTAATGTCTGATGCTGTCTGGGTGGCATTTGGTCTGGATGAGGACCTGGGAATATCAGTGGGACAGGGAGGATCAGGCTGCCAGGCCAGGGTCCTTGGCCATGCAGGGCAGGGCCAGGGAGGTGGCTCAAGCGTGTGAATCAGGACCACCAGGTGGGGGCTGGCGGGGAAGAAAGAGTGGCCATAGGGTGAAAAATAGAGTTTTGGCTTTTTTTTTTTTATTTTTTGACATCAGGAAATCTCTCAGACTGCAGTCAGAAATCATGATGTCCTCTGTGGAAAATGAATAATTCTGGAACTTCTCTGAGAGTTAAGTTTAGGCTTTCCCTAATTTGGCCACTGTCCCTCCCCTGTTGCCTAGTTCCAGTGATTCAGTATTTGTTCCTTATTTTTCTGAGAGTGGTTATATAACATGAATGTTTTCAAAGGCTCCAACTGACCAAGGCCCTGGCCGCCTCCCGCTGCCCATCAGCAGTAAGAACTGCCCATTTGGTGGTGTTTAAGGATTGCGAAAGACGGGCCTATCTGGAGATGCCTCCCTCGCACTCCCCACCTGAGGGGCTTGCCAAGGCCATCACCACGTGGGGTGAGCTGTGAGCATCAGTAATAGCTTAGACTCAGACACAGTCAGAGCTGCGTCAGCAGTGATCACAGGGTGGGCAAGGCTGGCAGGAGGGGTCTGGGTGGACCACAGCTCCTTGGGCCCCAGTACTAAGAAGGCCCCACATGGCTCTCTCAACACCATGCTCAGTATTCATACTGACTTTGCACCGGCAGGTCCTTGAGATTGAGCAATCTGGGAAATCCACAGAGAAACTGGAAGGATTAAAATCCAAGATGCAGATTAAGATCTACTTTGGACAGAAAGCCAGACAGGCAGCTGGGCCATGACCACTTCACCTACGAAGTTCTGTGAAGGAAGCCAAGGAAACATCTTCATTCCTCCATGGTGTGGCCTGTGGTCATCTGCCCAGAGGTCCCACAGCTCCAAGGGCAGTGGAGTTCATCTGGTGGTTTGAGAGTAGGAGAACGTGACCTTGAACACTAAGATAGGAGATGAGAAGCTGCATTTTATCTGGAACCCAGCAGCATTCTTTCGAAACCTTCCTAATCCCACCCGATGTTGTTTAGTTCAATGGATGAAAACAGAATTTGTGAGTGGAAAAAGCATCTCCAGAAACTACCTGGTTAAACCCTCTCATTCGACAGTTGAAAAACTGAAGTTCCCACACGTCCAAGGTCCCCCAGATAGTAAATAACAGACCCGGGGTTTGAACTCAGCCTCTGGCTCTGTCTTTGTGAACAGGTTGTGTTCTCAAGTGCCTTTGGGTTGTGGGGGCTCGTAGATGCTGACATCTAAGGGACCCTTGACTCAATGGATACCCAGCCCAGGGCCCATGCAGGTGGTGTCCTGCCCACTGGAGTCTGCTCCGCAGGAGTGCAGGATGAAAAGCACCCTAGATGTGTTCTTTCCTCAGTCGGAATCAAACAGGAATGTTCTACCCTGACCCTGCCGTTGACTCCCCTGAGTTTGCCCAGAGGTGGGAGCCATGGGCTCAGGACGCTGGCAGCCTTTTTGTTTGCCCTGGATTTGCACTTTTGTCATTCTTTCTGGGGTGTCCCAGCTGCATCAACAAAGAAGTTCTGTAGGACAAAGCCTCAGAAATGCAGAGAGGTTCTAACTGGGACTGACTGATACTCACTTAGCCCCCACGGTCAGGCCTAAAACTTGGTGCAGCCTAAAATGACTCCCATCCTTCAAGATTTCACAAATCAGCTGAGTGTAAACATTAGAAAGTCCACTATCTTATGGGGAAATATGGGGATATGTTGGGGGCTGGAGAGAAACTGTATCTATAAGATTCCAAACTATGCAACATGCAGATAGTGCTAGTATGCAAACTGATTGCACTGGCGATGGGATATTTTATACTTTTCAGTTCACTGAAACATCAGCGTGAATTACTTTCAGTTAAGAAGAGCTTAAAGAGAAAGTTAAGGCCTGGTGCCGTGGCTCATGCCTGTAATCCTATCACTCTGTGAGGAGGCCAAGGAGAGAGGATTGCTCAAGCTCAGGAGTTTGAGACTAGCTTGAGCAAGAGTGAGACTCTGTCTCTATTAAAAATAGAAAAATTAGTGGGGCAACCTTGTGTGCACCTATAGTTCCAGCTACTCAGGAGGCTGAGGGAGGAGGATGCCTGGAGCCTACGAGTTTGAAGTTGCAGTGAGCTATGATAGCACCACAGCACTCTAGCCTGGGGTTGACAAGGCAAGTCTCTGTCTCAAAAAAAAAAAAAAAAAAAAAAAAAAGAGAAAAGAAAAGAAAAGAAAGAAGAAAAAGAGAAAGTTATTAAACTACCTTAGGAATGAATCATGAAACTACACAAGTCCTTATCCATCCACTCTTCCTCCTTCCCCTGAGGTTGCACTGTGTCAAGATATTCTTTCTTTTTTCTTTGGAGACAGAGTCTTACTATGTCACCCTCAGTAGAGTGCTGTGGCATCACAGCCCACAGCAACCTCAAACTCTTGGGCTTAAGCGATTCTCTTGCCCTAGCCTCCTGAGTAACGGGGACTACCGGCGCCGGCCACAACGCCTGGGTATTTTTCTTAGAGACGGGGCTGGCTCTTGCTCAGACTGATCTCGAACCTGTACGCTCAGGCAATCCACCTGCATCGGCCTCCCAGAGTGCTAGGATTACAGACCTGAGCCACTGCACCTGGCCTTTTGCCTGGATTTCTAAAGAGAGAGGACGAATGAGCTGCTTTTAAGGTCAGCTTCCATCTCAGGAAATCCTTCAAACCTGGAGTTGGAGTGGGGGACTTTTCTCTTTTGTCCCGACACTTTCCTGACAGGTGACTTTATTAGTCCAACTCCTGAAAGTTCTCCAGACACCCAGATAGTCATCTCCAGAACATGTGGTCAAGGTCTAAAATGAATTGTGTGCAGCTGATGAAAATCAGAATGCTAAAGCTGTCTCTTGGCAGAAATCACGTCTTCAGCATTTCTCTGGATGGTCCCCTAGTGTGAGGGCCCCATGGATGGTCCCCTAGTGTGAGGGCCCCATGGATGGTCC
>NW_003852448.1:7160855-7169177 GCF_000181295.1 Otolemur garnettii
TGAGGGCCCCATGGATGGTCCCCTAGTGTGAGGGCCCCATGGATGGTCCCCTAGTGTGAGGGCCCCATGGATGGTCCCCTAGTGTGAGGGCCCCACTGGCAGGGATCAGGGGCTGAAGGGATTTGGGGCCAGGAATGGATGATAGGCAGTGAGGAAGGCAGAAGTTTAAAATTTAGGAACCATGTGAATAGTGTAAGCCCCAGGAACTTGGGCATTCTGGAATGTCAGCTGAGCTGAGGGGCCAGGTCCTAATAATTCTACAAGCTAATAGTTTTGTTGCCATAGTTGCCATTAGAGATTTTCCCACACTGGGTCCCCAAGGTGCGTAATGTTTCTTGGTGAGCTCTGGGAGATGAGAGCCAAGATTAGGATAATGGAATGTGGAACAGGGAACCTTCCTGCAACGCCAAGTTGGGCTGCTTGACTGCACAGGCACGCGCACCTGGGCTCCGCAGCCGAATGATGGTTTCATGCTCACACTGGCCAGAAGTCGCTGCGTGGGCCTGCAGGCTGCCTGAGACAGGAGTAGGACCCGACTCTGCTCTCGGCTGCTTCCAGAGTGTCCAGCCATGAGTCACTTGACCTCCTTGGACCCGTCGCTGGAGCGTGATGCTTCTCAGGGCTGCCGTGTGAGGAAACACATGAGTGTTTGTGGAAAATCTGCTGTGGAAGCTGCTGGTGCTGGACAAATGTTAGAGGGTAATGATTATTTAAAACCAGGCAGGAATGTGCTCATTAAACGTGGCAATGAGAGACCCACCCTGCTTCCTCCTCACTTCCCAGCAAATTGCAACTGCTTGGGCCCAGTTCCTGGCTGGCGCATTGGCACAGGCTCTGCAGCCCCCATGCCTGCTGCTGGGGTCAGAGGGCACTTGGCTGAGGAGTTCATCCAAACACACTTGCAACCCGCTGCCTTCTGGGCACAGTGTGAGGCAGAGAACAGCAAGGTAGACAGCCTTCCCCTTGCCTTCATGGATTCAGAGCCTAGCTCAAGTAATAAACTGCTAGATCGTGGTTCTCAACCTTCCTAATGCCGCGACCCTTTAATACAGTTCCTGTGGGTCGCAACCCACAGGTTGAGAACCGCTGTGATAGATGATTATAAACCACTGCGACAAGTCCTTTAACAAAGATATGTCTAAAGCACTGCTGACGCAGATGAGTGAGGAATTACTGCTGACTGAGGGCCAGTCCAAGCTGGAGAAAATATTTGAACTGGGCTTTGCAGGTACATGGGAGTTCAGTCTGTGAGTTAGGTTGAGGGGCAGGGAGAGCACGTGGCAAGCCCAGAGAAAGGATAGCATTGGAGTATTTGGAGAATGGCACCAGGGTAGCTAATTCCTGCATTTTCATGGGCCAGGCTCCAAGCTGGGAGCTGGGATGTGACTTGGAGCTGTCCCTGATAGTCTGAGGGGCAGCAGAGTCAGTTCATCAGAGAGAGTGGACAGTGTCCTTGAACTGAAGTGCTTGGAGAGTTGAGACAGTATCCCAGGCGGGTTATCCACAGACATAGCCATGTTTAGAAAGCCAGAGTCTACCTGGGCTATTGCTGAGAGAATGAGCCAGGTGCCGAGCACATCAGAAACAAGGCTGCAGAGGTCAGCTAATCTGTGGGGTCTGGACTGCAGCCTTGGGCTGTCCGCGAACCCTCATGGGGAGCTAGTGGCCCTCAAACTGGGTTGCCTCACCCACCCCCCCAGGCAGAGCCACCCCACCCAAGTGCCCAGGTGAGTGAGAGGCAGGGCTAAGGACAAGGAAGAGAATGGCAGCAGAGAGGCTAGGCCTGTTGGCCACACAGCAGCCAGGCCTGGGGCTATGGCTGAGGCTAGGGCAGAGCCATCGGGGCTTAGGGGAGGAGCTGGCATAACAAGGTTCACGTTTTCACGGGCCTGTCTTCAAGCAGAGATTTGGAGGACAGATTCAAATAGGGGAAGCTGAGAAGTCTGGAGAATTAGCAGGTGGCACCAGAGAGAATGGGCTAGAGAGGGTGCAGGCCTGGACCCCAGGGGTGAGGCAGGAGGGAATGGGTTAGAAGAAAGGCTAAGTAAGTACTCAGGAAACTATAGACATTGAAAGGAAATGAAAGAGGACACCAATGAAAACACATCCTATTTTATGAGTTGGAAGATTCTGTTGTTAAGAAGTCAGTACTATCCAAATTGATCTGCAGATTCAGTGTAATCTCTACCAAAGTCCCAATCACATTTTTTACAAAAATAGAAAATTGAGTCTATCCTAAAATTCACATGGATTCTCAAGGGACCCCAAATGAAAAAAACAAATTTTCAAAAAGGAAGGAAAAAGTTGGAATTCTCGTATTTCCTGATTTCAAACTTACTATAAAGCTATAGTAATCAAAACAGTGTGGTACTGGCCTAAAACACACACACACAGACTAATGGAACAGAATGGCAAGCCCGAAATAAACCCTCAGAGATATAGTCAAATGACTCTTGGTAAGGAGTGTCAAGGCCACTCAATGGGAAAAGGACAATATTTTCAACAAATAGTGCTGGGGAGACTGGATTTCCACGTGCAGAAGGGGATGAATTAGACCCTTACCTTATACCACACACCTACATTAACTCAAAAGAGATCAAAGATCTAAATGTAAGAGCAAAAACTATGAAATATAAAACTCTTAGAAGAATCTTAGGGGAAAAGCTTCATGACATTGAATTTGGCAGTTAATTTCTTGGGTACAACACCAAAAGCACAGACAACAAAAATAGATAAATTGGACTACATTGAGTCAAAGACTTCTGTGCATCAAAGGACACAGTCAACAGAATGAAAAGGCTACCCACAGAATGGGAGAAAATATTTGTAAATCATATATCTGATGAGGGGTTAATATCCAGAATATATGAAGAATTCTTACAAATTAACCACGAATAACCAGGTTAGAATATGTGCCAAGATCTTGAGTAGAGACTGTTCCACAGAAGATATGCAAATGGCCAGTGAGCACCTGAGAAAATGCTCAACATCACAAGTTATCAGGGAAATGCAGATCAGAACCGCAGTGAGAGACCAACTCACACTAGGATAGCTATTCTAAAAATAACACAAGAAATTAACAAGCATTAGTGAGGACTAAGGAGAAATTAAAATCCTGTGTGCCGTGGATAGCCACTGTGGAAAACTGTACAGGGGCCCTCAGAAAATTAGCAGTAGAATTACCTGATGTTCAGTAGTTCCACTTCTGGGTATATACTCTAAGGAATTGGAAGCAGGGTCTTGAAGAGGTATTTGTACACCTATTGTATTAATTATTGGGGGCTGTGGTAACAAAGTCCCATCAACTGGGTGGCTCAAACAACAGAAATTTGTTTTCCTATAATTCTGCACTTGATCTTAGCCAAAAGCTGAGAAGCAGTTTTCCTACAGTTCTGGAGGGTAGAAGTCTAAGATCAGGGTATCGGCAGGGTTGTTTTTTTCTGAGGCCCCTTTTCCTTGGCTAGTAGTTGCCTGACCCGCCTTCTCCGTCTTTGTATGGTCTTCCTTCTGTGTGTCCTGATCGCACACACTTTTTCTCTCTCTTTCTTTTTTTCTTAGACAGAGTTTTGCCCTGTCACCCAGGCTAGAGTGCCATGGCAACAGCCTAGGTTACTGCAGTCTCAATCTCCTGGGTTTACACGATCTTCTTGTCTCAGCCTCCCAGGTAGCTGGGACTACAGGTACCCACCACAATGCCTGGCTAATTGTCCTATTTTTAGTAGAGAAGGAGATCTCACTCTTGCTCAGGCTGGTTTTAAGCTTCTAATCGCAGTGATCCTCCTACCTCAGCTTCCCAGAGTCCTACAGGGTTACAGACGTGAACCACCTAATCTCACAAAAGGACACCAGCCCTATAAATTAGGGCCTATCCTAGTGATTTCACTGTAACTTAATTACCTCTTTGAAGACTCTTTCTCCAAATACAGTCGCCTTTTGAGGTCCTGGGTGCTAGGACTTCAACACATGAATATTTTGATAGTGAAGGGGGACAGAATTCAACCTGGAACACCCGTATCTGCAGCATGGTTCACAGTAGCCAAAATGTAGATTCAACCCAGTGTCTACTAGCTGAGGAGTAGATAAACAAAATGTGGTATAGTCATAAAATGGACTATTATTCAGGATTAGAAAGGAAGGCAATTCTTTCATACTGCACGGATGAGCCTGGACAACAGTATCCCCAGTGAAGTAAGCCAGTCCCCAAAGGGGAACACCCAAGTCCATGTGCCCAAGGTCATGCCACATTCCCAGAGACAGAATGTAGAATGGCGGCATCAGGGGCTGAGGAGAGGGGGTGTCGGGGATCAGCATGGGGACAGAGTTCCAGATTGGGGAGATGAGAAAGTTCTGGAAATGGATGGCGTGATGCAGCACAGCAGCCTGAGTACATTCAGTGCCACTGAACTTAAAATGGGTGCAAAGGCAAAGTTTATGTTAGGTGTATTTTTACCACAACTAAGAAGTTAAAAAATATAAGTTAACAGGAAAGCTTAAGGATGCAGGTTCTATTGGATTTGGGCGTCTGCTTGCTGTGGAGGTGTTTGCCCCGATGTTTCAGACATGATGAGTTTAGGGTGAGCTACTCCTCCCACCCCCCATCTGGTTCAGGCTCCCATCCCGTGGTTTGGCCCAGCTGTGGTGGCTACTGGAAATTTGGCTTCTCTCTCTGGAAGGGAATGTGGAGGGTGGTCAGGGTCTTGGGGGTAGTGGTGGTGCAAATACTCCTACCTTGCTCCTTAGTGGTTGATTTGGAGGACGAAGACAAAGGAAGGGGGGTGACACTCACTGAGGGCCACGTGCAGCCCCCAGACCTGAGGTCGCCCCACTGACCACGCACTTGCTTTCTGTCCTAGGACCTGAGCGCCTTTGCCATGCCGCTGCTGGATGGGGACCTGGAGAGCTCGGAAAAGCTGTCCTCCCGTAAGGTAAGGCCTCCTTTCCTGAAACCTCTCACAGCTCCCTGGAGGTGCTACCTAGGCAGGCAGAGCCTGAACACACTTCCAGCTGTGCAGTCACCTGGGCTCTCACCTGAGTGCCCACCTCCACACATGCCTGTGGCCAACCCACCCTGATGCTCACCTTACACGGCCGTGCCCCTCACACCTGCTGTGCTGTCCAGCTCGAGGGCCCCCTAGGCTTCACACCTTCTGTTCTCCTCACTGTGGGCTGACTATGGCCACCCAGGTCCCCCAAAGTGGGCAGATGCAGGGTAGAATTGATAGTAACAAGGCCTGGTGTGGGCAGCCAAGGGGTGCTGAGAGTTGGGCTGCTCAGATCACCATGGCTCTCGGCCATCTCCTAACAGATAGCCGTGTGTCCTCCCATCTGCCCCCCCAGCTCTGGCCGCTCCCCTTTCCCCTCGTCCTGCAACCCCTCCGCACCCCCCACAGTCCTGCACACCTTTGTTTCCTTCCCACTCATTCTTCCTCTCTTTAGCTCATGGCTCCACCCCATCCCCCAGCATGTCCACAAGTCTGTTGGCTGAGAAGGATGCTGGGAGGGGGGCGGAGGCCACAGCATCAGGTGAGGGGTTGGGGTGGGGCCATAGCAGGGGAGGGAGAGGTCCCAGGGAGGCAGGGGTGGGCCAAGAGGTGCTCCCTGGCACCCTGCTACCCACAGCCCTGCGGCAGGCCGTGCGTGAGGGGCCTACAGCAGCGGTGCCATGTGCAGGATCTGGGAGTGGTTCTGGGTGCTGGCCAGCCTGGGAGCAGGGCAGCAGTTCCAATACTGGAAAACGCTAATCTGTGCTCTGAGCACTCTGGATTACATACACTGAGTCAGCAAGTTGGCCTGGGACTATGGGGCTCAGGGGGCATCACGCCCTGCTGCTCCCTGGCCTGAGCAAGCAGCCTTGTTAGAGCTGCTATGCCTAGCCAGGAAAGATTGCCAGGGCCTGGGGCTTTGGGACCAGCAGAGCAGTGGAGTGGCAGCAAGGCGCCCTGGTCTGGGCCCGTGCAAGGCTGTTGGTGGCAGCCCTGCAGGCCTGAGCCACCCTCCTGTGTGATTGGCATAGCCCTTTCCTTCTCATGGAAACCAAGGAAGGCCCTGAGACTGTAGGGCAGGGGTCCTCAAACTTTTTAAACAGGGGGCCAATTCACTGTCCCTCAGACCATTGGAGGGCCAGACTGCGGGCCCCAGGATGAGTTGGCTGCTAAGCAGGACAGGCAGCGGCGGCTAAAACACCTGGCAGCCCGGATAAATGTCCTAGATGGTCCACATGTGGCCCGCGGGCCATAGTTTGAGGACGCCTGCTGTAGGGCTTCACCCTGGTCACCCTCTGGGGGCTCAAGGGGGTTTCAGAGTAAAGTTGTTGCCTTGAATAAATCATATCTGAACAGAAAAGGACATAGGTGTTCTTGCCATCTGTGAATGTTTGCTCAGAACTCGGCTTGACAGTGGTAGTGACATCAGAGAAGGTGGGGACATGAGCATTGCTGACCCAACTGGTCAGGCTGGGGCAAGGAGACCTAACTGGCGAGAAGGAACCCCTCCAGCCAGGTGGTGGCTGGCCAGGTAGTGGAGCAGCCTCAGGTGCTGAAGGTGAGAGAGCAGCTGAGGACACACTTGCCCGGGAGGCGCTTGCTCTCTTCAGGGTGTAGTCTTCCTCCTTGAGTTGTCCACTGCCAAGTTCTGTCCTTGGTTTTAGCTCTAGACCCAGCTGCATGCAGTGGAGAGCGGGTCGGAGGGTACTGACATCTGGCCCTTTCTGAGGATCTTATGAAGGGAGGTGAAAGAGCAATGGGAGAGAACAGAAAGGCAAGAAAAGGCACTCCAGAGTCCCTGCTGTCCCCAAGAAGGTGAGAGGACAGACGTCCCCCAGGAGACCTGGAACTTCTGAGGCACTATCTCATGGAATCCTCACGTACATAACTGGCACAGGGTAGCTAGCACAGGGCTCACCTGTGGGGGTGGGATGCTGTGTGGGCTCAGGCCACTAGACGCACTCTCCACACTGCACTCTCCATACCCTGATGCCTCCTGCGCCTGCATCCTAGGGGCATTTTACCAGGCAGGATGCAGACAGACACTGTGGACTGCCCCGCTTCCCTGCAGGGTACCATCCCCACTCTGTCCGCTTTGTGGGACCCCCCCAGGTCTCAGCTGCATCTGTCTCCTCCCTACACTAAACCCCAGGTAAGCTGGATGCCCCTGGACTCTGGGACTGGCTTCTGCATGCCTGGGCCGAGAGTTGCCCTCATACTGCCTGCCCTAGACCCTCCACCTCCTAATTCCTCTATGCCATTTCCTCCCAGTGCTGGAGGTGTCTGATGTCCACTCTGTCAGTCCCTTGCTGATCCTGGGGCTGCCCCTCCCACACCACCCAGCTTCTTTTTCCCTCAAAGGAAAGGGACAGCGTGTCTAAGGCCAGAGCTGCAGGCTCGGCCTAGGCCTCAGCTTCCTCTCTGGCAGCTGCATGACAAATGGCCCTGTCTGCAAAGCTCTGCTCAGCAGACGGCCTGAGTGCCCTCTGCCCATTAGCTCCCGGAGCCAGGCATGCACTTGGGAGTCTCATCCACACCCCAGGGTCACCGAGTCACATTTACCAAAGCACTATCCAGTGTGGCTCACCTGGTAGTGAGGGCTGCAGCCCTTCCCCTAGCGGCTTCCCCTGGTGGCCACTGGGTCTGCACTGCTGACGCCGGCAGGAAGCTACGTGGCATTTCCCTCCACCTGCTGTCTCATGCTGGGGAGTGTGGCCAGGCCCTTGAGGCTCCTGTGGGAGGGGCTGAGCAGGGCTGTTTTCAGGGGACAAGAGTGGCGATTCTGCTTTCTGGGGCTCCCTCTTTGGGTGTGATCGTGGTGCCTGGCTCCATCGGCCTGGGATTCTGCTCAATGTATTCCCAGTCAGGTGAATCCTGGGGTCCCCCTGGCCTCTGTGACTGGTTTTTATGGCATGAAGTTCAGCCTCCCCTACTCCCCTGTGGTGGCCCCAGTGGGCAGCCTTCTGTCTCTGGGCACTGGGACCTCCCCAGCCCTGTACATTGGACTGTCCAGATCCTAGCCAGCTTTCAGAGTCCTCTCTGAGTCTGGACCTCCGTGAGGGGTAGTTATGTACCTCTGGACACTTTTGTGGGCATCATGCTCTTAGTGTTGTGGGCTTGCTGGCTGCTCCCCACACTCTCCTGGGGCCCCCAGGCTGCCTTGAACACCTTTGTCTCCTCCACAAAACTGGACATCAGCATGTGCCCAGGCAGAGGGTACAGAGAAGCAGGTCTGTAGAGCTCACCTTTTCAGAGCTCTCCCCCTCCCACATGGCCTCCCCCTCCCACATGGCCCCCCCTCCCACATGGCCTCTCCCCCTCCCACATGGTCTATTCCCCC
>NW_003852448.1:7169973-7205327 GCF_000181295.1 Otolemur garnettii
TCCCCCTCCCACATGGCCTCCCCCTCCCACATGGTCTCCCCCTCCCACATGGCCTCTCCTCCTCCCACATGGCATCTCCCCCTCTTTTTGTTTCACACATCCCAGGTGGCTCCCTTCATCCCACCACTGGAAACAGAGCTGGGATGCAAGCTCCAGCCTCCATCCAGAGTTCTTGCTGGTCATAACACCTTGCTATGGGGCCATCATCTATTCCCTGTGCCTGCTGTTCCCACCCCATACCCCCAAACATGACCACCACTGGATGAGCCTCTTGTTTTTCAGTTTATTCTCTGGACTTACTTTGAGTCCTATGGGTGGGAGAGAGAGTGGCTAAACTGAATACTCTACAGACAATCTACAGGCTTTTTGTTTGAAGTGGTCATAAAAAAAAAAGAGAGAACTTGAACTTCCCTACAGTGAAGAGAACTTGAGTCACGTGTTCCTGGTGGCACACGGAGCCCTTTGCCTGGGAAGCCCACTCAGCCAAGGGATTGGCACAAGGCAGAGCCATCCCTGCAGCCCTATGTGGCAGTGCTGTATCTTTAGTTGGAGACTCTGTGGGGGACGTTGGGCTCTGTGGCAAGCAGTCTCTGGTCACTGAAGGTGGCGTCCCCAAAGGCGTCCTACCTTTTAGCGTGTGCAAGCTCAGGGTTTGGGGCGCCCTCTAGTGCTGGAAGAACTTCCCCCAGCAGCCTCCCCAAAGTGGACCCAACAGAACTGGACATGGAGTATGTGCCAGGACCCCTTCTCAGCACAGCTCTGGGCACCACTGCATGGCGTGTCCAGGGTTTCCTCTCATTCCTGTCAGCACGAGCCCCGTGTACAAGTTCTTTTCCCTTCTTGCTGCGGAACCAGGTAGCTCCAAGGTCCTTTGGCTGCGGTGTTGCAAGTTCCCAGTGGGAAGGCGGCCACAGTGAGCCATGCCTGGTGAGATCACTGTGCTTTAGGTCCTGTACCCTGGTCCGTGCACATCACGTGACATTCAGATAGCCCCACGAGGCGAAAGTTCTGTCCTCATTTTACAGATGGGGAAATTGAGGCTTAGCGACACTAAGTGACATGCCTGGGCCACCCCAGCCTGCAGGCCGAGTGAGCCTCACCCACACGGCAGAGTCACAGGCTCCTAGGCACACTGGTATTTCTCAGAGTCTATGTGTCCTATGCCTTTTCCCTTAGGTATGGGGTCTGATAATTTTTCAAGCTGTAACTTTGATTTTAAGTCATGCATGAAGTGTCTCAGAGGTTTGAGGCTTCATTAACTTAACTTCCTCACCTCTGTCATTCAGCTGCCAAGGCAGGTTGGGGCTGGAAATTCCCCATCTCCCCCAGGATGGAGCCCTAGGCACTGTCTGTTCTGGTTTATAGGGATTTCTGCTTTCTCCCTTGAGGTGGGCAAGAGCACCATGTTCCCGGCTGGTCAGACCATGAGGAGGATAAACCTGAGGTCTTAACAGGTGTAGGCCAGGAGGCAGAGCCGCCTGCAGGTTAAGGAGAAGGCCGTCTGTTTCGAGTCTTTGCCACTGCCTTCTTCCTGTCCTCCCCTTTGCCTCTAAGAAGCTCCTTTAGAGAGTGGGACAGCGTGGCCAGTGGGCCTCCAGGATATGGTGCTAACCAGCTTGTGGTGGGCCCTTCTTGGGGCAAGTGTCTCCAGACTGCTCGGTGGCCACCTGTGTGGCAGCTTAAGGCTATTTCTTGGGCAGGGAGCTGTGGAGGGTCAGCCTGGTGAGAGGGATAATGATGGTAGGCCCCAGTGCAGGGTGGAGGTCAGAGTGTCCAAAGTGTGCTGGAGTGACCCATCTGCTTGTCTGTCTTTCTGCAGGTGGACAGCCCCATCAGCTCGGGAAGCCCCTCCAAAGGGCTCTTCTCCAGAGGCCCCCAGGCCCGGCCCTCCAGCCCTGTGTCTGCTCCTGTGAGGCCCAAGACCAGCCCTGGCTCTCCCAAAACTGTGTTCCCATTCTCCTACCAGGAGTCTCCGCCGCGCTCTCCGCGCCGCATGAGCTTTAGCGGGATCTTCCGCTCCTCCTCCAAAGAGTCTTCACCCAACTCCAACCCCTCTACCTCTCCCGGCGGCATCAGGTTTTTCTCTCGCTCCAGAAAAAGTAAGACATTGATGCTATTGTTTCAGGTGGGTGCCACTCGGCTGCCGGGTGGCTGCGGGTGACATGGTGCTGAGTGCCCAGGTCTGTTTCTGCCCCTTCTCCTCTCAAAAAATCATCTTCCAGAACAGTGTCAGTTTCCACCCATCACTGTCTTCCCAACCGATCCATCAGAGCCTAACCCTTCTGCTGCAGCCTGGTCCGTGGGGTTAACTGTGAACATCCTGATGCCCACAGTATGATTTGTCAGGAAACCAAGTGATACTTTTGCCTCCAGCCTTCTCTGCAAACCTGTAGCAATGGAGCTATGGATAGGCCCATCCCAGGGGCAGAGGATCAGACTGCTTGGTCTCCGGGTTCCTCCCCACTCACTGTGGTTTGGCATTTGAAGGCTTGACTTGGCCTGCTTCTGGTGCAGTCAAACCTAAATCTCAGCTTTTTCTGTTTTGGGCTCTGGGCAATAGGAAATGGAAGCCAGGTTGGGTTTGCTGGAGAAATGGGGGAAATGAATGTGTGTGTCTAAGAGAGAGTCTCTTAGGCTTGTGTTTGTGATCTGAGGACAAGCGTTCCTCAGGTGAGCGCCGCTGATCATAACGTGAAACACAAGGCAAACTGTAGAGCGGGTGAATTTATTTTTCTTTCCCTGCCTCTCTGCTCTCAGTTCTTCCTACTGACTTGGAGCATTTGCATTAAGGAAGACAGTGATTTGGGAACCAGACGAGCCCTTGAGCATCAGAGGTCGGGGTAGTGAGGGTTTCTTTCTCCAGGTCGTATCTGCTCTCAGAGGCCTGCAGGCAGAGAGAGCAGCGTTTGATCTGTGAGGCCAGGTGGGCAGAGTGAAGCTCAGTCTTCCTGAGTATAAGAAAGGAAGGGGAGGGATTCTCTTCATTTCTTTACTTTTGTGTGTATGGGGGTATTGTTTCTAGTCCCCCTAAAACCATGACTGCTCCTCGGCCTACATGGGCCCTTAACTGCAAATACACAGTGGCACGTGACCAAGGCTTTGCAGCTGTGACTAAGTGGTCCTCTCACAGACGTTTCCATTACTGGGGAAAGTCAGTGAGGACCAAATCCATAAAGCCCAGGAGGGAGCAGAACGCTCTAGCACTGGTGTCATAGTGTTCTAGGGAACGTCCCAGGTTTCTTGATAGCATCCTGAAATTCTCAAAGTTTTCGTCATGTACTGGCTAAGTGGAGGGGGTGGCAGTGCAGACCCATGTGGGGGTGGCTCATTGCCAACAGGTGGCGTCATGCCCGTGCTGGTTGTATTCAATTCCTATCTCAAACCGAGTGGCTTAAAACAATGGAAGTTTATTCTCTCACACTTCTGTAGGCCAAAGGTGCAAGAGCAAGGCATGGGCAGGACCGCGTCCGACTGAACTCTAGGGAGGACCTGCTCCAGGCCCCTCTCCCAACTCTGGGCGCCAGCAGCATCCCTGGTGTTCCCCAGCTTGTAGACGTGTCACTCAAATCTCTGCCTCCACCGTCACACGTGTTCTCCCTTGTGTGTCTCTTCTTGCTAGGAGGTTGTGTAAGGACCTTCAGACTCCAGTGCGACCTCATCTTAACTTAATTACATTCGCAACAATCCTACTTCCAAAAATGGTCATATTCTAAGGTTCTGGGAAAACCATTAATTTGAGGGGACACTATGCAACCCAATACTTAGGTTGTGCAGGAAGGTCAAGGTTTACAACTCAGACCACCAGGCCAGATGTGGAGGACTTGTGGTATGGCTGGTCAGCCTGTTGGGATCAAAGACATCTCCAGAAGCAGAAAGGAAGATGCAGGAGGTCTGGGAGAGCTGCGGGTGGGTGCCCGGGAGCAGGACAAGCCAGGCAGTCTGATTCTAGCACCCCTCCCTCCCCAGGGAGGCACTGGGCTCGAGGGGGCTGTCATAAGCAGCCAAAAATTATCCCTACAGACCCGTTCCTGACCACAGTGGTGGCAGAGGTTCTGGGACCCTCAGGAATTTAATAACTGAGCAGCTGGGATCTGCTGTTGATTTGGAAACCAGAGATGCCCAGGCAGGGGCTCCAGCCACTCTACTGGACCAGCCTTGGACATTGTGCCCACATTTGAGAGTTTGAGCACAAGAAACTCCCACTAGGCCAAACAGTCCCCAGGAGTGGTCAACAGTCCCCACCCTGCTGAGCTGTCTCCCTCTCTGCGCCTGTGCCCACAGGACCAAATTAACCACTCAATTAATTCTGATATTGCCATGTGGCTTTGTAATCTGTGGATACCCTCAGGGAGGCTCACCGTGGACTCAGACATGTTTCCTCCAGGAAGTCCAGCAGAGTGCAAGTGGGTCTCCCACTCCTGAGCTCCTGAGCCTGCTTGGGACAGGAAGCCAGGTCTGTGCCTCTGTTCTTCCTCCAGGAGGGCTGGTGTGTTATAGTCCCTGAGTGGACAGAGAAGGTTTGTTACTCAGGGAGATTCTGTGTTTCTTTTTTGTATAGAAAGCAATCAAGGATGCTTATGCTAGGCAGGGCGGCACTGAAGCTAACCATTCACTAGACACTCTATGAGGCTGCAGGATGTCACACTTTCCGGTTAGTGCTTTAACCTTAAGATGAGCCTTTCTTCTCCTCATCCCCCATGTAAGTGCCGTCTAGAGACTAGGGCTCCGAGCACGTGTACAGGGAAAGGAAATCAGGCGTGCCTCTATGCAGAGAGGCACGAGGCTTCTGTCTGTGGGGATGAGGACATGTCCCACCGCTTGCCTGGTTGGAAAATTGTGACATTGGGAAAATCAAATGTGCTGGACTTGGTGTTTAAAAGGTGGGATTTCTACCTTCCAGAGCCCCCAGTAAGGGGCAAACAGAGGCTTTGGAGAGGATTGAGGGCGTTGCAGTGATGAGGACTGAACCTAGTTAGGATGGGGCAGCCTTTCTGAGTGAGGATGGGATGGGTGTCTGAAGCAGGCACAGGAGGAGCTTGTGAGCTGGCTCCAGATGGGAGAGGCTGAGTCGTGGTAGGAGCCATCTTCCTCCTGTAAGCAGGGTGCAGAGTCCAGGTTAGGAGAGAGAGGGGAGGAGAAGAAGGGAGGGGAGGAGGGCAGAAGAGGGGAGGAGAGAAGAGGAGGAAAGGGGAGGGAGGAGGGCCCTTGCAAGCTGGGAGATGGGAGAGACCCTGCCCACGGCCCAGGGCAGCCTGGAGCAGGCTTCATTCACCATCTTCCTCTGTGTTTGGGGCTGCCTGCTCTGGACAGGAGCTATTCCTTTAGAAACTGAGCCCCAGAAAGATCTCTGAAATCATGTCAGCTTCCTGAAGTACTTCTTTTCATTGTCTTAGATGTTACTTATGATTTTTAGATGTTCACTGTTTTTCAGCTGTTATCTTTCAGTCCCTGACAGCCTTGCAGACTGACAGACAATTGGAGCTGGAAGGGTCTAGAGGGAACCACTTACAGGGAGGGAAGCAGGTGCCTGTAACTGAACACGTATGTATCCTGCATGCGTATGTGTGTGTCTGTGCGTGTGTGTGCAAGCATGTATGATGTGGGCACTCACACACACCCCTCTCCCTCTTTTATTTTTACAAAAGGACATTTGTCAGACTGCAGCGGCCTCTGAGTGCAGGATTAGGGCTGGATAAGTGGGCTGAAGAGAAACTTTCTTTCATCTGAGACATTCCAACTTTCTGAGGCAGTATTCATTTATTGGTAACTAAAAATGAATTTGTCTTGAAAACATGTTAAGCACCCAGCCCTGAGCTTTGGGGTAGCTGCGTGATACAGAGCAGAGGTAGTTGCTGCTTGAACAGAAGGGAGAAGTCAGAGCCACCAAGAACACCCGGAGCAGCTCCTAGCACCAGGCTCAGGGCTGGCTGGTGGTGGGGAGTGGTGGTCAGGGAGAAGGAGCCGAATGTAGAGGTTCAGGGCAGGACAGGATGCAGGTCTGAGGCTGACAGCACTCCTGAAACCCTGGAGGCCGAGCAGAAGGGAGTGTGGTGATGAGGGAGCTCAGTCTCAGACCTGGCTGGCTTTGCCTACATCTACCTGGGCTGCTGCAGCTGGACCGGCTAGACCTTGGTGCCTGAAGCTCCCAAAGGCCTCGTTGCTCTATACACTATCCTCCCAGCCCATGTCCCAGATGCATATATGTCCCCAGCCACCAGAAACCTAACGCTGCTGCCCCTTCAGTGAAGGACTGCACAGACCTCTCCCTAAACCTTGGGTGTGGTCCTGGAGCTCAGTGAGCTGGGGGCCTCTTTTTCCTAAGGCAGAAATGCAGGCAGCTGGGATGCAGGGATGCTGAGAGCATCACTGCATCTTCTTTGCAGAGACAAGAAACCCTTTGCTGATAGTAACGGTATAAATTTTCCTTTTTGTATACCAAAAATGTAAAGTAGAAATAGTGATTTTAGCTTGAAGAAAAATATAAGGAATGACATAGCTGGAATGAAGATCAGGAAAAGAAATCATGAGTGTGATCAGATTATTTTCTCTTCTTTTACAGTAGTAGAAATCAGATCTTAGAGCCTGCGGTAAGGAACAGAGGACAGCAGGTATTTTTGTGAACCACCTATTGGGCAGGTGATTTGATCATGCCTTGGCTCAATTTTCACAATAGTAAACGCATGGATTGGTGGCCCACAGTACTGCTCAAATCTTATGCTAAGGAGCCTGTGGTTGCATTAGAAAATGGTCCACACAAGACATGCACCCAGGGTTGAAACGGTCCCCTCAGTTCTGCAGTGCTTAGTGGAGAGCCCTTCCCATGCTGACAGACACCCCTACAGCTTGAGATCAATGTCTTGAAACCCAACTTGTCTCCAACACTCATGCTGTTCATGAGTCACTCCACAAACTCCCCAGAAATCCTGAGTACCCTTACTCTTCCCAGCATACCCCAACTTGGCCGCCATGGTCACAGCAGTGGCTGTGCACACTCTGGGGCCAGCAGGAGAGGTGCCCACCTTGTAGGATGGGGGTACAATCTTGGCCACATCAGCCCAGCATCCCCAGGTGTTATAGTGGTCTGACCTGTTTGCCACAAATTTCAAGGTTAAACCTTCCCCCTGCCCCACACACCTGCAGCCTCATCACGGACCAGTTTCCTAGAGCTGCCCTACAAAGTACCCTAAGTTGGATGGCTTCAGCAACCGATGTTTATATTCTCACAAGCCTGGAGGCTGTAAGTGTGAAATAAGGTATCAGAGGGGCGTGCTCCTTCCGAAGGCACCAAGGAAGGGTGTGTAGGCCACTCCCGGCTTCTGGGGTTGCCCACAAACCTGTGTTCTTCAGCTTGTAGACACGTAACTTCAAGCTATGCCTTTAGTGTCATGCATCCTTCTCCTCTGCTTGTGTTTCCTTCCTTTTCTTAAAAGGACACCAGTCAAATGAGATGAAGTGCCCGCCCTACTCTGGTGTGACCTCACCTTAAGTAATTATGTTTGCAATGACTCTGTTCCCAAATAAGCTCACATTCTGAGGTTCTGGGGGACACTGTCCAAGCCAGCACAGTCCCTGGCCACAGCACCCACTGCAGCCACGTTTCCCGAGCTATTCCCTTGGGTGTTTCCTTTTGCTTGTCTTCTCTTTGTTTGACTGAGGCTTCTCTTTCTAGCCCCTTCTGCCTGGGTCAGTTTCTCATTTCTCCTAAATGCAGTGAAGTGCTATGGGAAGCTGCCTCCTCTGCAGTCATTGGCGAGACATAGCGAGTCATGCTGTCCACAGTGAGGGGAGCGTACCCCACGCAGAGCTGTCATGAAGGTCAGAGTACGCGGGCACTCCAGGTCCATTATTTCATTCACACAGAAAAAGGAGATGGAGTCGTCTGAAACTGTGCTCACCATAGCTCCTGGAGGTGCTCACATGCCCTCGCGGGCTGTACACACAACAGATGCTCAGGACCGTGATGGACAGACAGCCTGCGGGCCCTGGGTCCCATCCTTGGCATCAAGTTGGTGAACTCTCCTGGGGTTGGTAGGCAGAGGAGGAACAAGCTTACACCAGAAGCCAAGGAGGAAACTAGTCCTGAAACCAGGAAGTCTGTATGTGTAGTCTGGACAATTCATTCTTCCCTAACAAGGGCCAGGGATTCCTCATGTCTTCAAAAGTCCTTTTTGAGAACTGCATTCAGAACCATAGTGCATCCTAGTGTAGAGCAGAGCACAGTAGGGAGTGTTTTTTCATCTTGGGCCCTTCTTCCTTTTTTCTTCCCTTTGAGTCCCAATGAGCAAAGTGTGTTGCAACAGAAAAGCTGGAGCCAGGAGGATGGGAGGACACTGCCCATCTCAGACCAGCCTCGTCAGTGTTGACTGGTGCTGTGTTTAAGGTGTGGAGAAGTCGTGACCAGTGCAGCACTGAGGCACTGGTGCTCATGAAGGTTCTGTCCCTTTCCCTCATGACTCTTTAACTTGGGATGGCAGTGAAAACTTTCAACAGCCAGGAAGGCCAAGTGTCTAACCCTCCTGCCCAGGGGTTTCCTGTTTGGTAACTCTGTGCTGGGTAGCAGGGTGTCAGACATCCCAGGAGGGACAGTTGGTGCATAAGTATTTGAGTATTTTTAACTGGCCTGGCCTTCGTGGCACGTTGCTAACTGAACATTGGCCTTGCTAACACATTTCACCCAGGCTCTTTTTAGCCAAAGACTCTTAGGAAAATCAAGGACCATTTGCTTTTTTCTCTAAATAGGTTTGTGTCAGAGGCAGTTCGTGGTCATCAGGGTCTCTGCACAGACACGCAGAAGGGCCCTCAGCTCTGCTCCGCCCTGGGCAGGAGCCTCAGTGTCCCCCGACTCCTGGCAGGCGTCTCCTCTGGGGAGTCTGTAGACATGTTAATGAGCACTTGGGCTGCAGCCATGCTGACTCACCTGTCCCCACAATCACCTGAGACCCGATTTGGAAGAGAATCACATGTAAAGCACCCAACAGATGCCAAGTCCTGACAGTCCTGACATCTGGGAAGGAGAGGCTGGTTTCTGGAAGCACACCCAGCCTTCCCAGCTTCCTTCCTTCCATGGCAGCTCCTCAGCCATGCCCTGTGAGGCATTTACATGTGCAGCCAGCCCTCCTGCCCTGTGGGCTCCCTGTCCTGCATTTGCCTTCTGGCCAGCAAGGCCACCCCAAGCCGAGACCTAGGCCTCACCACGGAGGGTAACTCATGGGCCCAGGGGGGACCCCAGCGGCAGAAAGTTGGCCATGAGAGAGAGCAGCTTGCAGCCCCCTTCCTTTGGCTCACACATGACTGACTGTTGAATGTGGGAAGGGCCAGTGTGTGGGTGGAGCCTGGCACTTGAGCTTCCTGGTCACATCATTGCTTTGGTCTTCTTTGTCCTTGCCCATGAGCCAGAGGACACATGGTGGACCTTTACAAAGGGCCACAGGGGAGCAAAGTAACACAGTTCCCTCAGCTCTGGCGGCTGGGAGTCCCCAGCCAAGGTATGGGCAGGGCTCTCCCTCTAGGGGAGCCCTTCCTTGTCTCCAGCTCCCAGTGCCCCAGTCTCTACCCCCCTCGTCATCTCTCTGCCTCCATGTGGCCTTCTTTTGAGGACATCAGTCGTACTGGACTAGGGGCCCACCTTAATGACCTCATCTTAAATAATTACATTGTGACCCTATTTCCAAATGAGGTCATCAGTCGTACTGGACTAGGGGCCCATCTTAATGACCTCAGCTTAAATAATTACATCTTCAGTGACCCTATTTCCAAATGAGGTCACATTCTGAGGGTGGGTAGGACTTGGACATAACACTTTTAGGGGGACACAATCAACCTATCACAGTTACTGTGAGGATTAAATGAAATTGTCTATTCTAAAAATCTATCCAACAGTGCCAGGTATACGTTGGTTATCTTGCCCAATTCCCTAGCTAGCCCTGGCCTAATCACTGGACTTAATTCCTACATGACCCTGGCATTCCTGACCCACCAACTTGATGCCAAGGACGGGACCCTGTGCTGGCAGGCCGTCTGTCCATCACGGTCCTGAGCATCTGTTGTGTGTACAGCCCACGGGAGCATCCGAGCACCTCCAGGAGCTACAGTGAGCACAGTTTCAGACGACTCCATCTCCTTTTTCTGTGTGAATAAAATAATGGAGCACCAGAAAGGATACCCAGCCCACAGCAACGTCTTCTGAAAGGATATAGTCACTTCTCCCCTAGCCCTGCCGGGGACAGGGGAAGTGGCTGCAGACTGAAGCCTGTGTTGGTCCCACTCACTTCTGGCAATGAAGAGCGTTTATCAAAATCCCTGTCCCCTAACAGGGATGGGGGTGAGGGGCTGCAGGAAGACCTGTTAAAAGGGGAAATTTTGGAGTAAATAAGAGTGAGTGGGAGATTGGGAGGGTGGTATGGAGGTAGGAAGTGAGGCCCAAGCAGTTTCCCCCCACATTTTGTACATGGTGACAAGAGAGATGATCACCTCATTTAAAACAGTCAGAAGACAAAGGACAAGGAAGGAAAGATTCTGGGTAAGTGATGTGGGACAGTAAAGGCAGCGTGTTCAGGCCGCTATAGTTCTGAGACAGAACAACTCCACAGGGCCAGTAGCTCAGGTGACTGTGGGAAGGGGCACAGGAGATCACTTCTCCCAAGAGGTCAAAGGAGCCCACCTTCACTGCCCACAGATGACAGTGGGGTGTGCTCTGCAAGGACGGCTTCCTCCCATCCATCCTTCCAGACCTGGCCAGCGTCTCCTCTCAGGTCGCCTTTTCTGGCCAGTCTGGCCCACAGCGACCTCAGCCCTCTCCACCTTCTCTACACGTATGTAACGCCTGTGTTCTTGATTCAGAACACTGATGGTTTGCTGAGAAGACAAGACAGAGCTGATTCTTGCAGGAAGGCCTGTGTCATGCCCGGGCTGAGTTCTGTCCCTCCAGCATCCGTATGTTGGAACCTGAATCCCCAGAACCTCTCAATGTGACCCCATATGTTAAAGATGCAGTTAGTTAAGAGGAGGGTCATGCTGGGGCGGGTGGTCTCCTCCCGTATGCGATGGACAAGGTCCACTCTTCAGCCAGATGGCCTTCAAACAAAGGTGGAAGTGCTGATCTGGAACCTTCCAGATAGAGGGCAGGAGCTCAGACCAACGTCACCTGCCCCTGGGCGGGAAGGGAAAGGAAGCTGGTGCACAGGTGGCTGTGGTGCTGTTTTGGGGAGAGGGTGCAGGATGTCTGCTCTAAGGAGGAAACGATAACAGAGCCCGGGAGAGCTGTGAGAGGCCTGGAGGCAGCGGACACACTCAGTGTACATTAGCAAAAGGCTCGTCACACGTGGCTGTCCCGGCTTCTCTCTGCCCCAGGGAAGAAAGTCAGCAAGCAAGCTTATTTGGGCAAGCTCTTGACCAGATCTAAGCTGGGGTCTGAGCTCTGCTTTCTGTAAATTCACATTTTGTCCATGTTCCCTTGGCATTGCCCCTCCCAGCTTGAAGTTTTTGCTGAGTCCCCTCATGGTCTAAGATGCCCTGAGAGGCTGTCTGGAGGCTGGTTGGCCTCCCCCGGATTCAGCATCTTGGGACAGCCAGTCAGCCTGGAGCCTACTACAAGGAAGAAAGTAAATAGTAAATCTCTTCCACATTCAATACGAGGTAGCCTTAGTATGTGCCCCTTCTCACCTTTATTTGCTGAATGTTTGGTTACATCTGATTTCACCTATAGGAAAATGTGGGTGGGACATTAGGTCAGGGTTCCAGAGGTCCTGGGATCAGCAGAGAATCCCTGGGCCTTTTTCTGGCCATGTGGCTGAGTGACCACTAGGGGGTGACACAGCCCCACACACTGAGCCTCCTCTGGCCCGCAGGGTAGCCTTGCCTGGGGGAAGGAAGCAGGGACCATTCTGGGAGTTGAACTTCAAATGTACCTCCGTGGCAGGGGACAGCTGATGCTACAGAGTAAACAGGGGGCACTCAGAGCTGACCAGGCCTTGGACAGGGCAGTCATCGAGCCCTGAAGACATTTACTTGGCCCCTGCTTCACCAAGTGCTAGGCACTGGGGGTCAGCAGTGAATAAGCTAGTCCCCATCCTTGTGGGTTCAACATTCTAGGGATAGGCAAGAGAGAGAGAGGTACTGTGGGTAGGAAAGTGTTGTATGGTACCAAGTGCAACCAGGGAAAAGGATGAGCATCATTGGCGTGCCGCTTATGTGGGATGTCAGCAAAGGCTTCTGAAACCGAGACCTGGGCAGAGAGGGGCCGGGGTCATCTCTGGCAGCAAGGCACATGGGCAGATCAGGGCAGATGTCCTAAGGCAGTTGTCAGGGAGCACCTGGCAGCCTGAGGGCAGGGCCTTGCAGGTGGGGTCAGGAGCCCGGGTTTCAATGGAGGGATGCAGGAAGCCATCGGGGTTGACCAAGGGAGTGACTTGCACTTCAGAGGCAGCTGTGCAGGGAAGAGATGGCAGAGATGGGACTGGGGGCCAGAAAAAGGGTCGCCACGCTAGACCTAGAGATGAATCACGATGGTCTCCTGCCTCCTGGGAGACTTCCTTCCATCCTACCTTCTCCAGAAAGCCTTACCAGACTGTGCCAGCCTTGAGCAATCTGCCAGGACCCTGAAATGTAGCAGTTATTTTAGGCAGCCTGCAGCCTGCGTTCTCTTGTGATAAGCTGTGCTGCCTTCTTGTCTCTTTGAAAATCACCACTGAGCTTTTCACGCACTTGCCTCTTAATTCCCCAAGCTCTTACAGTTCTTGGCTCTTCACTCCCCGGGACCCATCGGTGGTTCGGGGTACACAGATGGTTGGCCCACGTGGGAAGAACACTTCATCTCCAGGGACCTCGGATCTCCCTGCTCTGTCTGTCTCCCTCCCTCTGTGAGCTCCCGGCTCCAGCCTTTTCCCTCTTCCCTCAGATCACAGGTTCAGCAGATGTATCCAGGGCAGGCATTAGAGGAGTTAAAGGCGCACTCCAGGGGTAACTGACACGTCCAGAGTATAACTGAGAAGGAATTTCTAGTATCAGACCAGCTGCACAGATCCTTTTTGGGAAGTGGTTGTCTTCCCAGGGCCCCCACAGTCATGCAGTGGTGGCTCTTGGGAAATGACACAAGGTGAGCTTCTGACCAGATCGCCCCTCATGGAGCAAGAACTGGTGTCTTGTCATCTGTAGACAGCATTTCAAACCCAGTAAGCTTATTGGTAGAGTTAGCCCCTCTGGGCATGGTATATCATCTTTGTCCTGCTAGAAAAAAAGAGGTAAAATCTGCTGACCTGAACAGCCACCTCCTCTGGTTACACCAAAGGCTACTCTAGGTCATGACCATAGTATCTGGCAGCACAAGTAAAAAGCAAACAGTGGAGGATATACCTGGTACCCAGGGTTTTTATGTCCATCAAGTGAAGGAAATTTATAGCACTGAGCTCCATTAGGGCAGAGTTTGAGAATGTCAGTGACTGCAGCCCACAGTGAGAAATATATTTGATGCTGCAATATGGTGCAAGCATACGACTAAGCCATTTTTCAGGGAACAGTGTTTACCCGGCACTATGTACAACATTGTCTTTTCTGTTCTTGTGGTGTGCTCCCCCTGGCCCACAGCCTTGATTTCACCACAGGGGAAGGGTAGAGGGATTGCAGTTGGGAAAATACAACCATAGATGGTCCTAGATGAGCGTAGAATGCCGGAGATGAGTCTGGTTTGGGAGTCCTCAGGGCAGAGAGAATCGGCTGTTGGAAGAAGTGCTGGCCTGGGCAGCAACAACAACAGAGGTGCTCCGTCGGTTTCCAAGGTTAGCCCACAGCCAGGACTGAGGTCGTGTGGACTTTGAACATCCAAGCACACATCTCTGTTTGCAGTTAAATTAGATACTTGAATTCCAGCTTGGACGGCCCCACCCTGGAGCAGGTTTGCCCCTCTCAGGGGTTTTAGCTGCTTCTGCAGGGGTCTAGGGATCTTTTTCAGAGGATCTGTCCTGAGAGCTGTTTAAAATTCGAATGTGCTTTCTGGAGAAGTTTATTTAACTTGTAAAACTTCGGGCCCTTTCACATCATGTCAGCATTGGATCACAGACAGCTCTTCCTTTATATCCCAGCAATTTGAGTTTATTTTTCAAATAAAAGTTCTGTTTTCTCATAAAATGCCAAAGGTTTTGTACTTTGTAGAGAGGAATGAAGTTGAGTTTTTAAGACTTTAATTTAGAGTCTCCAAGTCTTCAGTTTCCATGCCAAGGGCCTCCCGGGGCTGAGAAGCGCCCACTCCAGCTTGCCCCACAGAGCAAGCGCCAGGCGGTGGGGTGGCTGGTGGGCATCAATGGGCCCTTTGTACCTAGTGCCCTGCAGGCCCAAAGCGCTGGGATCAGACTCGAGCTGTTTCTGTCCTGCTGCCTTCGGGCTGGCTCCTGCATGTTGCTGACACCTTCCGAATCTTCTCCTGAGGATGGCCGTGCACTTGCCATGCCAGTCAGCGTCCTGCCAGCAGACAGACCCCTCTTAGGCGCTTAATGCTGATGGGACTTTATAGAAAGACTACATGGTTATAATCATGTGATTTGTGTTATAAAGGTGAGGGAAGAGTTGAGATGCCAAACAAGAGTCTGGAAAGCAGCCCAGAGATTAGTAACAAAAATTCTCCCCCACCCCCAGAGGGAGAGGGATGCGGGCCATGTGGGGAGCCCGGTGGGAGCTGGAACCAGAGCCGCGGTTGGTCTGTCTGGCAGGAACAGAGCCAGAGGGGCTGCAGCTATGCCTGGGACGCCAGCCAGGGGCCCCTCCCAGGAAGGGAGCCTGGGTGTGTGGCAGCAGGGGTCAGGGGTCAGTCCCTGCCTACTGGATAGCAGGGGAGGGCAAGGAGTGGACGTGAGATGAGTATACCCGGGCAGTGCCACTGAGTCACTTGGTGTGCCTGAGCCACGAATGGAGCTGGTGCCTAGGACGCAAGGCAAATCCATCTGGGGCACACCCCAGCCTTGCAGGACCAGGAGCCCTTCTCTTTGAGTGCATCCAAGGCAGAGAGGTTCACAGTGAGACACTGGCTGCTCTTCTGTTCAAAGGAACCTGAGTGTCCTTCATCCTCAGAGGCACACATGTCATGGGTGTCCTGGGAGTGCTGAGTGTGGCCAGAGGGCCAGCTCTGCTCTTCCTCTTCCAGCAGGACACTGGACCGCGTGGCTGGGGCTGATTGATGTTGGTAGGGCCGAGACCTGCTCGCACCATGGCGTGACAGGAGGGATGCCTGAGAGGAGGGAGGACCAGTGGGTGAGGGGAAGAGAGGCAGAGAGAGGATGAAGGTGCCCCTAAAATAAAGGGGGTACTCACTCCCTTGTGCTGAGAAGCCTCATCTAAAAGAATCATCTTGGGGACTGACAGGAAAGCCTTCCCAGGACGTGGAGGGGGTGGTGAGCAGGGGCATGCTCCTACTACAGCAGCTCCAGGTCTCATCAGCTCCAGCCAGGCGTCGCCCTGCTGAGCTAGCTCAGCAACTCTCACTCGGTTCACCCTCCCTCAGGCCCTGGTCTGACTCTGTCGGCAGGCACCCTCCCTCTAGTGTTGCCACTCATTCAGCTTTCTTCCCAGTACCAGAGTGGCCACTGGAAGGCGGGGAGACCAAGCAGAGCCTTGAAGACTGTGGGAACAGGCCAGATACCAGTGGGCAGGGAAGTAGGGGGAGATGTAAGCCCAGTCCTTCCTCAGGGCTGTGTCCTGCCTCTGTCCCCAAATGTTGCCATAATCCAGAATTACTATCTGGTTTGCCCTAGCCCTTGACCAGCCAACGCCAGCACCCTCAGTCCTGGGCTCACTCGCCCGCAGCAGAATCTTCCAGATCAGGCCAGCTGATGAAGTCTGAATCCTGGGGCTGAGCAGACTCCAGAAAATCGTGACTCATCCTGCCTGCCCACAAAGAAAGGAAAAGTATGTGTGGTATCCAAGTTTCCTGAAAAGTTCAGCCAACGCATTGCAGAGCTATGTGGCCTGGCACCCGCTGTGTCCCTGGGGAGAGCGCGCCCTCTGGCGCCTGCGAGGCAGATATCCTCAGGAAGGAGCCAGTGTCCGCGCCTCCACTGTCCCTGCCACCAGTGTCTGCGCCACCAGAGTCCACACCAGCCGGGCTGGGTAGCACGTGTTTGGAGCAATTATTATTATTTGAGAGAAGCCAAAGAAAAATTCCCAGAAGGGTCTTCTTTCTCTCCAGCAATTGTAAAAGTTCTCTAGCCCACTACAGGCCTGCTCAGGTGACAAGCCTGTCATAGGACACAGTAAGAGTGATGCTGACCAGCACTGCATTCCTGCCCTGACCATTTTATTTCCAAACCCATTTGCGAAAATACCATTTTATTTTGACAATTTCACACTTATAGAAAAATGGCAAAAATAGCACAGAGTTCTCAGGTCCTCTTCACCCGGAGTCCCCCAAGTTGACATTTTACCACATTTGCTTACATCTGGTCTTTCACACTCTGTGCGCGTGTGTTTAGATGAACTCAGAACAGATGATGGAAGTCGCAGGCATCATGTCCTTTTACCCCTAAATATTTCAGTGTGTGTTTCATGAAAGCAAGGTAACGTTCCTAACCACAGTATAATTACCCCGATCAGACCCTCGTCGCTGATGCAGCTGCAGGCTTCAGCCGCGTTTTGCAGGGGGTCTTAGTAGCACCGTTTCTTCTAAGAGGGACGCCGACTGTGCGTTGCGTTTCACTGTCCTTCCCCTTAGTCTCTGAGTCTGGAGCAGCTCCTCTGTCCTGTCTCATCTTTCATGACCTTGGCGTTTCCCAAGAGCACACAGGCCAGTTGTGCAGCCTGCCCTTGGCCCTGGGTCTGTCTGACGTTTCCTTGTTCCCAGAGTCTGCTTCTGCTGCTGGGCTGGTGCTCCCGTGGGCGCTTCCCCCCACCCCATGCCTGGCATCCCAGCGGGGAGCGCGTGATGCCGCCGACACCCTCCTGGTGGAGCAAATGCTCTGCACTTGCATAAAGTGCCTATTTTTCCCTCTGTCATCAATCACTATTTTAGGGGAGCTACTTTGGAATTATGTAAACATCCGCTTTCTCATCAAACTTTCACTTGCTAGTTTTAGCACGGATCAGTGATGATTCTTGCCTGGGTTATTGCTATGGTGGTTACCAAGAGGTGATTTTTCTAATTTTGTCGCTAATTAACTGGAGTTCTACCTAGAGGAAGAGATTTTCCTTCTCTCTCTCTGTCTGTCTGTGTGTATGTATGTCTGGACTCATGGGTTTGTATTCTTTTCTGTGGGTTGTTGTTATCATATTTTGATGATCAGATGGTCTTCAGGCTGGTCCCTGTGCCCTGTGACTGTCCCCGTCATGCTCGCAGCACTTCCTGATGCCCAGACACATCTTGTGTTTCCTTGCCTCAGCCTTGGATTTAGCCATTGCTCTAAAGAGATCTTGTTACTTTTCATGGCAAATAGGGCTTAGGTGTGCTCCTTGCTTCTGGGTCTCACAGCTTCCAGACCTCTCAGCCGACATGATGAAGACAATTTAAATGATCATCTGTAGATCAGAGGAAGAAAATAAAGAATGTGTATCCACACAGGGGAGTCCGTGTTAGCTGTAAAAAGCAGGATCTCTTTGAATCAATTTGGTAAAAGGTGCAAATCGTTCTCAAGATTGAGAAGTGAAAATGGCCTTGGACAGCAGCATGAGCACACTTAGTCATCACTGCAAAGCCAGACAGTGGAATTTATCCATATGCTCCTCTAGTTTCTACAGCAGTGGTTCTCAGCCTTCCTAATGCCGCAATCTTTTAATACAGTTCCTCATGTTGGGGTGACGCCCAGTCATAAAATTATTTTCGTTGCTACTTCATAACTGTAATTTTGCTACTGTTATGAATCACAAGGTAAATATCTGATATGCAGGATGTATTTTCATTGTCACAAAGGGGTCGCGACCCACAGGTTGAGAACCGCTGATCTATAGGTTTAATCATCTTTTTATTGTGATAAAATACAGGTAATATCCATTTACCACCTTACCATGTTGAAGTGTGTGCTTCCGTTGTATTATGTGCATCCCTATATCGTGTAGCCGTCCCCGATATCTAGTCCTCAACTGTCTCGTCACCCCAGATGGGTGTCCATTAATCACTCCCTGCTTCTCGTCCCCACCACTCCTGACAAATGCTGATCTGTGTTTTTTCTCTGTAAGTCTGTAGATATTCTGGGTATTTGGTATAAGTGGACACATATGATATGTGACCCTGTGTCTTTTACTTGGCATACCATTGTGAACGTCCGTCCACACTGTAGCACGTGTCATTACTTCTTTTTATGGCCACATAGTATCAGTTGCATGAATGTGCCACATTTTGGTTGTGCATTCATCCACTGATGGACATTTGGGTTGCCACCACCTTTGGCTTTTGTGAATACTGCTGCTGTGCACATCAGTGTACAAGTTGTTTTGAACGCCTGTTTTCAGTTGTCCTGGGTGTTTGACGAAGAGTGAAGTTTTCTAGCTCATACTCTGTGTTTAATTCGCTGAGAAGCGGCCAGACTGTTTTCCACAGCCACCGTTTCCTATCCCCACCAGCAGTGTAGGAAGTTTCCAGTGTCTCCACACCCTTGCCAGCAGTTACTTCTCTTTTTGTTTTTTAGTACGACCATCCTAGTGGATGTGAAGTGTGAGCTCATCGTGGTTTTGATTTGCGGTTCCCTAATAAGGGTGAGCATTTTTCCACGTACTTGTTTGCAATCTGTGTTCCTTCTATGGAGAAATGTTTAATCAAGTCTACTGCTGCCCTTTTAATTGGATAGTCTTTTTGTTGTGGAGTAGGAGGAGGTCTGTCTTACATATTCTGGACACTAGACATTTCATAGATAATATGATTTGCAAACATTTCCCCCCTTCTGTGAACTGTCTTTTCATTCTCTTCATAATGTTGTTTGTGGATGAAAATGTTTAATTTTGATGACAGCAAAGTTTTAATAATCAAAAATACCTTCATGTGTTGCTTCTCAGGTCTTGGCCCACTGAGACACCCAGCGTGTCTGAAATGAAGGGGAGGGGGCAAGGGATGTCGGTCCTTGGGGACCGCACTTGTCTCATTCAAAGGAATGACTCTCGTGGGAGACTGAGCTATCACGATAGGGCGGTGGACAAGGGGACTGTGTCACTGCCCCTCCAATTGCCTGCTTGCTGCAGCAAAGGCTGACTCAGCCTGACGCCTTTAGTGAGGGGAGGGGAAGACGGCACACTCTCCGGAACATCCAGTTCAGTCTTGGTGAGATGGTAATCCAGCGTTCTCGCTTGGCTGCAGTCTCGTCTGCTGTGCAGTGCGGCGAGATTATTTTGGGTCTCTGTTCTTCACAGAGACATCCGCAGGGCTCCTGGGCCTCTGTGAGGAGAAGGCTTGGCCTCTTATTCCTCCCCTCTGATGCTCCAGAGGACAAGGCCAGCCCCCTGTTGCCTGCAAGCCTGGGTTCTAGAACTGGTGCATTGTTAGAATCTTAACGTCTTTCACTGAGAGGAGCTTGGGATGAGTGTTCCCAGCGTTTTTCTCTCCCCAGGCAGAGACAGCTGAAGGCTAGGTGGCACGGCCGAGACCCTCTTTCCTCATGTGGCAGGGCCTAACCTTTTCTATTTTTATTTTAGCCTTTACCAAAAAAACCTATGGAGAACGTACTTGCTGAGTTTTCTGCTATGGACACTAATCACCATTTACCAGATTTGTTTGTTTTGTTTTCTCCACTTTACATTTGAATTTTTGGTGAAGTAGTTTAATCACTTGGCTTACAAAAAAAACAAACAATACAAAATAATGTATCTTGCAAGCAGTAGTCCCTGCCCTCCTCCGCCAAAACCCAAAAGGAACCATTGAAAATTATACGCGTAGTCAACTTTCTTATGATCTATCGATGTTAAGCCGTGTATTTTGATATCGTATTACAAGGGGTGATGGACTAACTCACTGTCCCACCCAGCATCTTCCCAATCCCCCTCTCTGCTCTCTTTCTATAAAAATAAATCCTTTTTGTTATTCCTCAAAAGCCTTTCTGAATTTTTTTAATAACCCCCATGAAATATTAACAAAACAGATGTACTATTTATTGTTTATGTACTATATCTGTGCCTTGTATATAAAAAGTAAGTTTATTTTCCCCCCTCCCCCCACAGAGCCAGTTTTCAACCCTTTAGGGGTAACGTCATGTCTTCTAAGAAGTTTGCTTTAAACAGAAAAGAATTTGAGGTGAGCAGTGTCAGTGAGTATCGTAACATCTGATTCATTTGAGGTGAAGCCAGTCTGAATAAGTGAAAAATCTGAATTGTAGAATTTTTTAAATATCTTGCCAGTCAAAAACATAGCTGGGCATTCTGGCGGGCGCCGGGTGTAGTCCCAGCTACTCGGGAGGCTGAAGCAAGAGAATCGTCTAAGCCTAGGAGCTGGAGGTTGCTATGAGCTGTGTGATGCCACGACACTCTACACTCTACCAAGGGCGATAAAATGAGACTGTCTCTACCACAAAAAAAAAAAAAAAAAAAGCTTGCCAATCTCAGGAAATGAACCAGCCACATAAATTAATTTTCTAGATGTCTGGAACTGAAGTCACCAAGTACTAAAGCATATATCTTTTTAAGTGTTAAATGAATTAATATTTTATGGTTTTCTTATTCCATAGATATCAAATATAAGTTCACCCTTTACAGGTGCTTTCGGGTCCTTATTAGACTACCCGCCTCCCGTGGACGTATCCAGCAAACCCTGAGTCATGGAGACCGTGTTCTGTGCTGCCCAGGACTTCTGCCCACCCTCTGCCTGAGTTCTCAGACTTTCTGTCTCTGTCTGCTCCATGGCAGCCGTGTCCCTGTTTTGAATAGCACCCGCCCTCTCCCATCACAATTTACTGCTAAGAAACCAGTTTCTTTGTGTGTGTGGTTAAAAGAGCAAACTGTCAATAGGAAAGTGCCTCGGCTCCCCATTCAAGTCCAAGTGCTGCCTGGCACCCTCTCCCGATGCTATAGCCACAGCCTGTGGACTCAGGCCTGGGGCCCAGGTGCAGACTCTGGAGCAGGTGCCTTCTGATGCCTGAAGCTTCCCAAATTTTTCCACACAAAGTGCTGTGAGGCACACTGAATCTGAGCCAGTGGAGCTCACTGGGGGCTGCTTTAGGTACAGAGGACAGCATTGGGATGGTACAGATGACAGCATTAGGATCTTTTTGCTATTTTATCCCATGTGATCCTCTTGAACCCCCTGTGAACCACCTCACCCTACTGGGCTTGAATGATCCTCCTGCCTCAGCCTCCCCAGTAGCCAGGATTATAGACAAATACCACTACATCTGGCTGACTGCTGGATTTTTTAAGGGGCCTTTTTGTATTGCCCAGTCTGGTCTTGAACCCTAGAGCTCAAGTGATCCTTCCACCTCGGCCTCTCAAGTGCTGGAATCGCAGGCGTGAGCACTGCGCCCAGCTGGTATATCTCACAACTATGAAGAAACAGATTGAAAGCAAACTTCTGCTGCTATTTTGAAACTAGGGAGTTCCTGATGAGTGCAGCCTCAGAGTCCAGAAAAATGGAAATCCTGCCTGGCTTTCTGGCAGGTGAGACCGTCAGGCCAGGCTCTGGCTGTCTGCTGAGCCTAGGAGTTAGCCAGGGCTTCCCCTGCCGAGGCTGGTGTCCATTCCCGTCCCCTTTTGGCATTTCTGAGACATAAAGAGAGAATTAAACAGAAAGTCCGTGTGGCTGATCTTCAGCACCTCAAATCTGGTGTTTGGAAGTCACTGCTCTGTGGCCTCTTTGAGCCCAGGGTCCAACCCTTGGGCCACTGAGCAGCTGGAGGTGGTGGCTGGTTTACGTCAGTCCTCACACTCGTCTGGGAGCCCTCGGCCAGGCATGCTCTTAGGGAGACCTTGACAGGTGGGTGCCTAGAGACTTCAGGGATGCCAGGGACCAGGAGAAGGGATCAGATGAGGCCCCCACCGAGAGCCTTCCTCAGGGCATGAGATGCTCCTTCCAGATATTAAGGATATCTTGGGATTTCACACTTTGGGGGTTCTGTGTTTTGGCATGCTTAAAATCTTTTCATTGTTTTCCATCTTTTCAGTCCTTTTCTGTGTTTTTAAAATAAAAATGCCTCTACTGTCCCTGCTAAGTCTCCATGGATTTAAGTATCACTGGTGTGAATTGAACTGTTGGAGCTGAGGTTTGTCTTTGCCAAAAAAATCACCCTCTTGTCACTCAGAGAGTCTCTAAACTCCAGTCCCCGTGGGCACCACGAGGCTGTGCGTGACCATGAGTGTCAGGCTGACTTGGTGCAGGGGCACAGGGGCCAGTCTGGGGACGGCGCCTGCCCAGCTGCGGACTCATGAGCACACCCGAGGAAGGCTGGGGAGGCCCCAGTGAGGCGCGAGGCAGCTCACTCAGAGTCAAGTGCAGCAGTGACCTTTAGAACTTTCCATGAAATATGACACAGTGTTTTGCAACCAGCAGGGAAGCGCAACTCCCAGGCAGAGGGGACCTGCGAGCTCTCTTACGTAACAGCTTTGCCTTGGATGGCCGCCTTTCAGGGATCCGGGTGCTTTTCAGGTACCGCCTCTCCATGCCTACAGGTTCAGAATGAATTTCCAATTGGTGTGTCTTTATCTGCTTTTCCAACATCCCAGCGGCAGAAAAGAGGCAACCTGGGGTCCTCACTGCCCGGGATGACGGAGCAGCAGAGCCGGTGTCCCACCCCAGCTGTCCCACGGGATCTTGGGCAAGTCACTGAGTGCTTGTGAGCCCTCGTTGCTTTTGATTTTTTTTTCTTTTTTTGATTTCAGGATATTACAGGGCTACACACATTTTGGTTACATAGTTTGCTTTTGTGCATTTTTAAGCCAAAGTCACCAGTGTACCCTTCACCCAGAATATGTGCATCACACCAGTTAGGGTGTGCCCAGCCCCTCCTGCCTCCACCCACCTCCTAGTTTTCCCGGGAGTTTTACTTCCCTTTGCACACAGGTGTTGACCGACTAGTTCCAATTTAGCGAAGAGCATTTGTGGGGGTTGGTTTCCCATTCTTCAGATACGTCACTGAGAAGAGTGGTCTCCAGTTTCATCCAGGTTGTTATGAAAGATACCAGATCACCATGATTTTTTATGGTGACCCTTAAAGTTAACCACAAAATGCTGTCATCTTGGGCTGGGATGTCTCCTGCCTGGGCCCCATGCCACTGCTCCAAGTCAGCCTGATACTCACAGTCACACATGGCCTCGTGGGGCCCGAGGGAACTAGAATTTAGAGACTCTCTGAGTGACAAAAGGTTATTTTTATTTATTTATTTATTTATTTTTTGGCAAAGACAAACTACCTCTGCTCAAACAGCTGGGTGGTACTCCATGGTATACATAGACCACGTTTTGTTAATCTATTCGTGTGTTGATGGACACTGGGGTTGTTAACACATCTTTGCAATTGTGAATTGTGCTGCTAAACAGTTGATGGTGAATATCTTTTTTTCCTTTGTGTAGATACCTAATAGCAGAATTGCTGGATCCAAAGATAGGTCCACTTTTAGTTCTTTAAGGCGTCGCCACACTATTCCATAGAGGTTGTGCTAGTTTGCAGTCCCACCAACAGTGTATAATGGTTCCTTTCTCTCCACATCCACCCCAGCATCTGTTGTTTGGGACTTGTGATGTGAGGCCTTCTCACTGATGTTAGGTGATCTGTACCTCACTGTGGGTTTGACTTGCATTTCTCTGATGATCAGAGAGGTTGGGTGTTTTCTCGTGTGTTTCTTGGCCGTTCGTCTCTATTCATTTGAGATGTTTGTGTCTTTTGCCCACTTTATAATGGGGTTGTTTGATGTTTTTCTTAATGATTTGCCTGAGTTCTTTGTCGATTCTGGTTATCAGTCCTTTATCAGATGTAGAGCATGCAAATATTTTTTCCCATCCTGTAGGTTGGGGTTATCTATTTACACTTTTGATCATGTCCTTGGCTGTGCAGGAACTTTTTAATTAAACTGAATAGTAACACCACTCCTCTGCCTCAGCATGGATGAGAACTAGGAACACACTTTGGAGAGAGTTGGCTGTGTACACAGGTGACTGTGCATACAGTGGGGCACCTCCTGCCCCTGCTTAGGCTGGACAGTCCCACTGCTCCTCCCCAGCCCCAACAGGGGCGAGAAGTGCCTGCCTGTCTTGCACGGTGAAGGTGGAGGGAGGGAGGGTGTCTGAGACTGGGCCACTTTGCTCTTATCCAGATCCCTAGTAACAACCTCAGCTGTCCCCAACTCAATACCAACAGTGGGTCATTGATGAGGAACGTTCAAGGTCTTTTCTAAAATTTGGGTTTCATGTAGTTGGAAGTCCAGAGAGAGTGTGGGCATCAGGGCACTGAGCCTGTGGGTATTCCAAAGGCTGCCTGGTTGGAGGATCTGGGGCCTGTGGGCCTGATGGGGGCCTCCATTCTCAGACCCCCCCCCACTGCTGCATAACTGTGCATACAGGGAGTGGCATCGGACATGGTGACTCACACCATTGAGGTGACAGGCCTGGCGGGGGCTCCAGCCTACAGCCTGGAATAGAGCCATGTTGAGGGACAACAGGCACCTTCATGCCATAGTGCTTCCCTGTGCTGAGGGGACATGGCCTCCTGGGACACCAGCAGAGAACCTCTAGCAATTAAATAGTTTACTGGCATATTTTGGGTCACTGAGACCTGAGTGCCCTCCATCCCTGCACGCAGGACATGGGGGTACTGGCGATCATTCTGCAATCCACCAGACTACTCTTCCTTGCCTCTGCCTGCAGCTTCACCGTTTGACAGTCAGGCTTTTGCATGTTTCACAGATGTGGGGAGCCTGGCACACCTGGAAAAACCTGACTGTCAGGGTGAACTAGACCCACTCTGCAGGGTGTCTTACGGCCCTGCCCTCAGCAGGGGCACCTTGGGCTGAGTGTCAGCTTTGGCTGGCCAGGCTAGAGCCCTGTGCAAGGCTGGGAAGTGGTCAGCAGATACCTCCCCTGGCTCCAGGACAGGCCATGCTACCCTAGGGGACAGTATAGCAGAGGGCAGCAACCCACTTGACAAGTAGATATTCTGTCCCTCAGTAGGGTGAAGTCCCTGCCTCAAGAGCTTTCAGTCTACCTGGGAAGGGAATTAATAATGATTTTTACAAATGAAGCAAGCTAATAGTATGAAATATGTCAAGGCAGTTCTCTCCAACACCATGGTATTTCTCTAGCGGTTGAATGTAGGTTTATAGTTGAAAATCTGGAAGAACAACCCCCCCATAAAAAACCCCTACATAGAAGGAACACAATTTGAATTCACTATAATTCCACCCCTCTCCAAATCTTATAAACCTGGCATCAGAATGATGACCTGGAAGCTGTGTCCTCATGTTGCAGGTAGAAGCGCTAAGAGGCGAGGGCATAGGCTGCCCCAGCTTCTGGTCCTGTTCAAGGTTTGGGGCATGGCACCAACTGGGAGCATGAGCTTTAAAGTATGATCCAGAGAGGCCCAGGCCCTTTAAAATATGTTATAAAATATGGCTTTTCCTTGAAAGCCATTAGTTCCTTCTCTTTTCGGCCGTTCCCTTAAAAAAAAAAAAAAAATCCCTGAGGTGGAGGGTATCGGAAAATACTTCTGTGAGCTGAGTCACCGTCACATGTAGGGTTTTGCCTCTGCTCACGTGGGACCCTCGGCTGGTGGGACCTACAGAAGGGAATGTCCAGTGCCCCATCCTCCTAGAAGTGGTCATCTCTTCCCAGCCCATGAGTCAGATGTGCAGAAGCAGGGGCCCTCAGCCCCGGCACCTGTGCTGTGTGTCACCTCAACCGCACATCAGCGTTTCTAATTGTGGGGTAAAAAGCCTTGTCCCAGTTTGCCGAATTTCAGGCATTCGTGAATCCAACAGGAACACCCCAGGGGAAGCACTTTCCAGGATGCTACTGCTTCTGACCTCTGCATCCAGTGTCACCAGCAGCCCTCCTGGTAAAGCTCACCCTGGGAAGAACATTTTGAGCTGGGTACAAGCATTTGTTGGTGTGGTTGGGGTTTCTTGGGGAGCCTACTTCCGCCATGCAGGTTGCTGAGTTTTTTAGCATTTGGCTTTTCTGAAAAGCTGTGTTGAGCCTGCTCCCCGTCCCCTCCCACCCAGGGCCTTCCAGGGTCCACCCTGTTCACAGAGAACTGTTTGGGGCCCAAAACAACTTCTGGCTAGATTAGGCCAACTCCACTGTCTCTTTTCCTCAGTAAGGCAGTAGTGACCCGAATGACCCAACAAATAATCCCTTTCTCCTCTTTGCCTGAGTTGCCAGGTCCCTGCTTCTACACAGGCACTAGATGTTACTATCGAGGAAATTCACAGAGTGGGGCACCCAGAACTGCGCTTCAACAACAGGTTCTGGTCTGCAGGACAGGGGAAGCAACCCCTCCTTCTGTGCTCAGGAACTCGTGACTGGACCACCCCGTGATCCCCATGCTCCATGCCCACGGGTCAAGTCAGTTTGTCGTGGGCTCCTCACTTGCCCAGTCTGTCCAGCAAGGTGGACTTTGAGGCAAATCAAGACTTTCAAACATGGTTCTTCTCTTTTTTGCCTTTAAATTTCCCAACCTGAAGATGAAAATTTTGAAGAATGTAGAAAGGAACTCTCCTTTCCAGATCCCTTCAGCCACCATGGTCCCCGGCAGCCCCGTGGGAGTTTTTCTGTGCATATATATGAGAAGTGTAGTGCCGGGGAGTCAGATAAATGAGGGTTCAAGTCCATGTTCTCCCAGCTTGTCAACGGTCTGATCCTCTAACTCTCAGTTATTCTTCTTTAAATAAAATGGTATTAATTATACCCGCCCCTTTTGCTTGTGGGAAGGATGAAATAAAAACATAACTGTGGGGGTTTCCAGCACTACACCTGGTATATGATAGGTGCTCAATGAATGGGAGTTATTATTTTACTAATTAAAATATAGTTCTTAGAGGACAAGAATGTCTTTGAATTATTTGTGGCACCTAATCCCTTCAATCAACACTTGTCCTGTACATTTGCTAGAAATTTAATAACTACTTGTTGAATGAACAGCCATGCAAATATTAAGTACAAAACCATCAAGGCTGCCCAAGTGGCTATTAATTTTCTGCACAAATTTAAACTAGTTCACTTTTAGTCACCAAACTTTGAAATATTCTTTCTACCTGTAGTATATAGTATAAGAATATTACATTGGCTTAGACAAAAACTTTTCATTTTCCTTTTAATTGAATATGCGTCTTTCTTACTGGGATATTTGTCTCTTTGTCTAGTGGTCCTTTCCTAGAGGTGTTTTGTTTTGTTATTTTATTTTTACATGGGGAGACCATTTTAATTTTTTGTTAGAAGCTAATTTTTTTTTTTGAAACAGTATCTCTCTATATCACCCTCAGTAGAGTGCAGTGGTGTCACAGCTCCCAGCAACCTCAAACTCTTGGGCTTAAGTGATTCTCTTGCCTCAGCCTCCAGCTGGTACTACAGGCACCCACCATAACACCCGGCTATTTTTTGGTCATACTTGTCATTATCATTTGGCAGGCCTGGGCTGGGTTCAAACCTGCCAGCTCCGGTGCATGTGGCTGGCACCCTAGCTGCTGAGCTATAGGTGCTGAGCCAGAAGCCAAATTTTTTTAAAAAGGAAATCCAAGGCCAGGCACGGTGGCTTGATTCCTGTAATCCTAGCACTCTGAGAGGCCAAGGCAGGTGGATTGCTTGAGTTCAGGAGTTCAAGAACAGCCTGAACAAGAGCAAAACCTCCATCTCTACTAAAAATAGAAAAATTACCTGGGCTTGTGGCAGGTACCTGTAGTCCTAGCTACTCAGGATGCTGAGGCAAGGGGATGGCTTGAGCCCAAGAGTTTGAGGTTGCTATGAGCTATGACACCACAGTATTCTACCCAGGGTGACAGAGTAAGACTCTGTCTCAGGAAAAAAAAAAAAGGAAATCCAAATGTTAAGAGTTTGATCATAGTAAGCCTGGACTACTATATTTAACAACTGAGATAGTACATTGGTTTGTAGGGTCCCCGGCTAGCAGAGGACTTGCTGGCTGGGGCCCAGCTCAGCTTCCTCTTTTCCAGGCACAGGCACAGAGACCTCAACCTCTTCCCTCTGCACCCACTGACAATGCACTCCCAGGTTTTTCACGCAGTTAGTATCGCATAGCAGACTATCTCTGTCGGCCAGGCCCAGTGGCTCATTCCTATAATACCAACACTTTGGGAGGATGAGCCAGAAGACCTGCTTGAAGCCAGAAGTTCAAGACCAGCCTGGGAAACACAGTAAGAACCTATCTCACCAAAAATTTAAAAATTAGCCAGATATGGTGGCACGTCCCTGTGGTCCCAGCTGCTCAGGAGGCTGAGGCAGGAGGACTGCTTTGAGCCCAAGAACTAGAGGCCATAGTAAGCTATGACAGCACCACTGCTCTCCAGGCTGGGCCACAGAAAAAAATAAGATTATTTTTTGGGCTCCACTTGTGCTGTAGCCAGGGAGCAGTAGTGTGCAGACGGGGTGAGTCCAGCTGGAGCATCAGGGAACAGCCTGCGGAGGGCCGGGGGCCCAGGGGAGCTGTCCAGCACCTCCCACTGCAATCCCTGCCCTCTGGGGCTCCCAATCTTCCTTGCAGCAAGGGCTGCATAGACATATAGACCATAAAGTCTCTCAGTAAAGGAGCAGCAAAGGACTCAGGTGGAGAGGATCTGATTTCTCAGTTGGACCAGGAGCATTTCACAGGGTTTTAACAGGCCAAGATGGAAACCAGGGGCGTAGGAGAGGAACAGTATGTGCAGAAGCTGACAGATCAGAAATTTCTAAGGATGGAAACCGGAACTGAGGGTTCTGTGGGGTGGTCGTGGACAACCTGAACATATTTCTAAGGGCTGGGTTAGCCTTGAAGGATTTCTAGGCCCTACAGCATCCAGCATAGCACCAAGCAAACAGTTGTCACTCAAAAAGTCATTAATTTGGTAGGAATGATGTGAGAGAAGCTGGGACTGTGGATTCTTGATCCACTAAGCAATGGTATGACTATGGGGCCACTCTGGATAGAGATGGGCTGGGTCTCTAGGCACGTGTGGCAGATGGGCACACCTGGCAAGAGGGGATGTCACGTGCTGCTCTTCAGGTCAGTAGGATCTGACCAACCAGAGCCACACCTGAGCCCAGCAGGCTTCTAGAGAACTGGTGAGTGTAGCCTTGGCTTCTGTCCATGGTGGGCAGAAGGCACCATGGCGATGGCAGGTGTGGGACAGGAGCTGAGATTTCAGGGTTCCCTTTCCCTGGGCTGGAATCATCCACTTCCCTCCCTGGGCTAGGCTTGCTGACTGGAGATCTCACAAGGAGACAGCATCCCTGCTGCTGCTTCCTTCCCCACCTGTTGCCCTAGTGTGGGGGCATCTTTGTCTCAAGGATCTACAATGAATGAGCAATGACAGTAATGACATTGAGCTCTGTGAGTGAAAGATGCGAGAAAGGGTGTGAAAAGCAGAAAACTCGGGCAAGTGGCTGAATTGTCTGACTCCTGAGCAGAGGCACAGGCTTGAGCAGCATTGCTGTTTCCAGGCACACTGTGGTTAATGCCAGTTACGCTTAGGAAACAGATTACTTGCAGTTTTGAACGTTCTCCCACCCTAATGGGCAGCCAGGAGAATCCAGGCTACTAATCTTTAGTTTGCGAGTTATTTAACTGGTCTGACGTAGCCTCATCCTCATGTGAAGTGTCACTTGGGGACAGTCTGCACAGATTCCCTTACTGCTACAAGTTCAGACTATTGGAACTCGATTAAATCTTAAAATGACCTGGTCTTATGGTGCCTCACAGAGGGGGAAACCGAGGCCCAGAGATGGGAGGTGACTTTTTCAAGGTCACAAATCTGGTTAATAGCGAAGCAGGTAACTAACTTCCTTTCATCTAGTGAAGATATAAGGAAAAAAGGTGAGAATTTTTTATGCTGTCTTGTGCTTCTAAAGATTGTCTTCTTAGTTACAAAATTCTTACAAACTGAATATTTATTTTGTTTTATTAGATTAGAAGTTCAGCTTACATGTTGAGGACACTAGAAATGCCAGTCCTGGTTCTGCCATCGGCTGTAGGACCTTGGGCAAGTCAAATCCCCATCCCCAGCCTCAGTTTCCCACTTGTAAGGGAAGGGGGTTGGCCTCACTCTCTCTGAAATTTTCAGCTCTATCATTCTGCAGTTCTCAGCAAGTCCAGAGATCAAATTACACACTGGCTAAAGACCTCCGTGTAGTCCCAGTGAACTGTACCCCTCCTTAAAGACGGCTTTGCTGTTTTCATCAAGCGAGCAGAGCCAGGAGCCAAAGTAGCCCCAGCGATTTCCAGCTCAGGCACTTGTGGCTTCCTCACCAGGCAGCAGTGTGGAGCCTTCTGACCCCGTGGGGCCCTGGAACCCATGAATCAAAATAGTTGTGTGATGTCATGTCACAATGGGAGAGTGTGCTCTGGCCAATTGGTGCCAAGAATTGCCCGTCCAGGGTGGTTTCCTTTTACAGGCTTGTTAAAGAGACATCATGCAGAGCTGCACGTGACTCGCGGGCTCGGGCTTCCTTTGCCTATTTGGTCTTCCCTCCTTTTTTAATTTTAAGGAGAGGGAAAAAAAAACTAAAGAGTATCAGTGAGCAGCTGACTTCAACTACATCAACAAATCCTCTGCGAAGTTGTGTCGGCGCTTCCGGCAGCTTCTTGCCTACTTAAGGACAGCCGGTCTGACACTCCAGCAGCTGTGCCCGGAGGTGCAGCCCCGCCAGGACTGCTGGGCTCCCTGGAGCCTCACAGGCACCAGAGGAAGGACTGCGGTGGTGTTGCCCTGCGTGTGCCCGCAGCTGCCAGCTCAGAGGGTGACCCCCGGCTTGCGGTGGTCTGAAGGCCCCCTGGTTGAGGACACTCAGACTCATAGGCTGCCACTCTGAGCTGTTGGGGAGCTGCAGCTGCCAGGAGGCCCGCGCCTGCATGCAGATGCCGCGTCTCTCCTGGCTCCCTGCCTCCTAGGGCTAACACCAGTTCTGCAGGTCCTGAAATGCTCACCTGTCACCCTTCCTGTGACCACAGCTACCCATGAAGCGCTTTGGAAGTCTCAGGGGCAACAAGAAACACAAGGACCAAAACCGGAGCACGGAGAGGCGCCAGTCGGAGCCCCGTGGCCTGTTTGGTAGGACACTGCCCCTTCCCCGTCCTGGGATGGGCGGCGCCTGTGTGCACACCCTCCCCAGTGATGGCTGGTTCCAGCCTCTCCCTTCTAACTCTGGGTGCGACAGTAGGCAGTAGCTGGAGGCATAGGTGGAGAAGTGTCCCCTTAGGGATGGTGATGCTGCTGTCCTGGGCTGCCCCGCATCACTGTTTCTGAAGCTATTTTCTTTATCTTGCTCCAGCTAGCCCAGGGAGGTTAGTGGTCAATTGGATGGTCATTTAGGCAAAAATAGTAGCTCAGAAGAAAAGAATGGATGAAAACTGTTGCTTTCAGCTGGTAAATGAAATGTGCGTATGTATGGAGGAAACTAGTGTCAGAGGTCAGGAAGAAGGAATTCTGCTTCCCTAGGTCCTGTGGCTGAGTCCTTTGACAGGTCAAAGTTAACGTGAGCAGGGAAACACCTGCCTAGTTTGTGTACCCTGGGGAAGAGCTTGCTTGGTGATCTCCCTGGCTTCTGGGATGTTCTTGCACGTGCAGGGCTGGGGGCAGTGCAACTGGACAGGTGGTGAAGCATCTGTGATTCAGTCTTTCCAGGGACCTGCAGACTTGGGGTGGGTTTTAATTCCGTCTGTCTACAGCTACACAGTTGATTCCAGAGCTTTCTAAGCTTCTCACCTGATTAGGACCTGCCCACTCAAAATTCGATGGGAGATGCATTTATTAAGAATCGGAGTTAGCCCTTTCCTGGTGTTACTGCTGGTATGGCCTGGGAGATTCCTGAAGAGCCCAGGGCAAGGTGGGACAGCAGAGGCCCTACTCTAAAGCCACTGTGTATCAACTTAGTCACACCAGCCTGGAAGACATGGCCCAGGGATGAGTCCAGGTGGGGGGACTGAGGGGTGCACGAGACTGTGTCCTCTTGAGTGGCTTGTGATGTTAAGTGGCAAAATGTTGTCGTGATGAGTAAGAGGGACATAACTTTGACAAAACAGCTGGGCAGTAAATGAAAGCTGGAAAGCAAAGGTAAAATATAAAATCTCTGTGTGTGTGTTGCTATGTCTGGTTCTCAGCACTTCTGGGCAGCCGCTGGTGGGCTGTGAGTATTCAGGGGAGTGCAAGAGAAGAACATTATAGTTGTTTTTGAGTTTAGGGGTTTTTCAGTCTCATGAAGGAGAAAAATCCTAGAAAACAGACGAGAGAGAAGCATCTAATTCATCAAGAACAAGGCGAATTTACACAGGAATAGGGTGTCCAGGCCTGGCCAGGAGGGGAGGGATGGACTTCCTAGACAGACATGGGAGTCATTGACGTGGTCTAAAAAGAAGACTCTTATTTTAAATAATGAAGTAATAAGCACTCATTTACTATAGAATTAAATCTGAACCTACTATTTAACTAAAAATCTGGTTTTGCTAATGGAGATGGACGGGCCTGTTATTAAAAGCCTTTATTATATGCCAGACAGTGGTTTCTCCCTTTGTGTTTAAAAGTTGGCTGTCATCCTTTCTCCTAGCCCTCTGAGGTCAAAAATAATATTTACATCTTAAAACTTTTATAGGAGCTCATATGCAAATGCCAGGTCTGACTACAGGTTCAGGAAAATCAGCCCCTCCCCTCACCAACCTCACCCCTCCACCCCCATCCTCTGGGATTTGATAGCAAGCAGACACTCTGCAGACACTCTGCAGCCCCTGCTGAGGCCAGTCAGGAGGCTGGAGCCCAGGTGTCTGGGTGCACAGTACGGTAGAGCCTCTGTAAGCTGACCACCCAGGGACTATAACAAACTGGTCCACATGTGGAAGTGGTCAACGTAAGGAACTAGGCCTACCTTATTGATGTGTATGTGTTAGTGCATGTCTGGTCTATGGAAATTAGGTTGACTTAAGGAGGTGGTCAGTATAGGGAGGGGTTCAGCTATGTAGGGTCTGCAGTACATCTGACTCAGGTCAGAGTCAAGGGCAGGCTGGGGGGGCAGCAAGAATCCCTGGATGGTGCAGGGCTGAGATACACTGAGTGAGGAAAACAGTCAGAGTGTTGACCAAGTCTTCACACCACCTCTGCCTGTCTGAACCTCACCCATTTCTCAAGACCCAGCTTAACAACTACTCTCTGTAAAACCTGTTACTTGTCTGTGGCCTCCTGACTGCTTGAGGATAGGGGCTGTGTTTCCTTGGCCACTGTGCCCATAGCTCTGACTCACAGCCTGGCAGTGTCTCAGGGGCTCCAGAATGATATCTTGGTGATATGGCAGCAGGAAAATATTCTCCCCGGGATTGTCCCCAGCTCTCCAGGAAGGATCATCTCAGGTTCTGAGTTGTAGATGCTCTCTCAGCAGTGCCTGCTCCTTCGTGCAGTCATTCCTGGAGCTGGAAGAACTTTAGATGAGACCCCTGTGTGGGGGCTCACGCACAGGCCCTGAAAATGTCTTTCACTCATCCTCTGTTTTTCCCCTTGTAAGACACACTTCAGCTGTCGGTGGGGACCCTCCTGGCCTCCTGGGTCCTCCAGGGCTGTGTTAGGCTCACCCAGGAACTGCTGTCTCTTCCAGTCTAATTCAGGGAGCAGCTGTTCCCCACAGGGACAAGATGTGCCTCGTTTCACTAGCAGCTTCCCTGGGATTCCTCCTGGTCAGGAGACACATCTTCTTTGTTACACATGCACCACATACATGCACACATATCTTCACCCACACACACACATGTATTCACACATGCATGTGTACACACTCACACATACATGTACACACATTCATGCAGATACACACATATACCTAAACATGTACACACACAGCTGTCCCCAGAACCTCTTGACTATCCAGAACAATAAAAAGAGGAAAGTAAGGCCCAGCAGGCCAGCAGTCACTGAGTCCATTTGTATTTGCCCTTGAGTGGCATTTTCATCTGGAAGTCCACTTCAGCCTTGATAGAAGGCCTAGAGGCACTGACTCACCACCCCAAGAACTCCTGACCCACTCCAGCTGTCCCGCTCTACCTGCCCTGCTCCGCCTGCCCCACTCCACCTGCAAAGCACCAGGAGGCTGCACCCTGGTGTAGGGGAAGCTTCTGCCTCCAGTTTCAGGCTTTGGGGCTAGATATGTGACCAGCTTGACTGAGCCTTTATTTTAGCCATTTGATAAAGAGATATCCAGATGATGTCTACAAAGAGTATGTGGCAATAATAATAAAAATGTAAAAAGATTAGATTGGGAATGGATTATGCTAATCAGACAGAAGAGTCTATTCTTTGTAAGTACAGGGGAGTAACTGAATAAAAACTGGAATCCTAAGAGGTCCTCTCTGGGGGCCAGCTAGAGACAGGCCTGTGTCAGGGTGTGAGTGAGACAGGAGGCCACACCTCGGAACGCTCTGGCTCTAACTCCCTGCCTCCTGAGCCCACTCCCTGTGACTGTGTGATGACATCTTGAATAGAATGTCAGTCTCTTTCATTGTCCACCCAGGTATAATTCAGGTCACCCCGGTAGTGCTGGCCGCAGCTGTCTCATCCCCTTTAAATTCATGCAGAGCCCTTGGCTGTGTGTGGCTCTAGGGGCAGTGTCAGGTGCCCTCGGCCCCAGCAGAGAGCAAGGCTGCCAAGTGACAAGTGACATCTGTGGTCTCTTTCTCCCAACCCTCATGGTCCTCACACTGCCTCTGGCTGCCCATCTGCTGGCCTGGATGCTGGTGTCCCAGTTTGGTTTCCTTAAAATATCCCAATTTTATAACAGGAATTTTTAGATGTATTCAGAAGTGGGAGGATAGTATGTTAGCACCCAGATTCCAGGTACCACCAGGACCAGTGTGTTCTGCCAATCCCACCTGTGTCTGTGGCTGGCCGCTGCAAGTACCCTCAGGGGCAGGTGATCTGGAAGGGGTGGACCAAAGAAAAGGAGGGAATTTTTAAATTGTGAAATGCACATAATACAAAGTTTACTGTCTTTGCCGTTTTGAAGTGCACAGCTCAGTGGTAGTAAGCTCTTTCCCGGTGCTGTGCATCCATCACCACTATCCATCTCCAGAACTTCTCCATCATTCACCACTGAAATTCTGTCCCCATCAGACACTAACTCCCGCTCCCTCACCCCAGCCCTGGCACTCACCATTCCACATCATTCGTGTCTGTGAGGAGGCCAAGTGTGGGCAGCGGGGAGGGCCGCACAGACACCTGTACTCCAGCCCTGCCCCGAGGTGGCAGGCCAACTGTGGTCAGCGGGGAGGGCCGCACAGACACCTGTGCTCCAGCCC
>NW_003852448.1:7205467-7280641 GCF_000181295.1 Otolemur garnettii
GGCAGGCCAACTGTGGTCAGCGGGGAGGGCCGCACAGACACCTGTGCTCCAGCCCTGCCCCGAGGTGACAGGCCAACTGTGGTCAGGGGGGAGGGCCGCACACACACCTGTGCTCCAGCCCAGCCCCGAGGTGGCAGGCCAACTGTGGTCAGTGGGGAGGGCCGCACAGACACCTGTGCTCCAGCCCAGCCCTGAGGTGGGAGGACAAGTGTGGTCAGTGGGGAGGACCGCACCTATGCTCCAGCCCTTCCCCGAGGTGGGAGGCCTAGTATGTTCTAGGGACACTAGGAGCAGCTTTCCTCTGGAGAGCCCAACTTCTGAGCAGAGAATCTGGATGCTGGACATTTTCTGCTAGATGGCAGATGTCTAAAATTGTCAGAAGATAATAGACAAGATTGCAAAGCCTGGTGGCAGGAATAAGGAAACAGGATAAGAAGATTCATGTAAGGCGAGAAATTTAAAAAACAGTGACTCTGGATGATAACAGAGAAGCCTCCCATTGCTTAGTGGCTCAGGGCTGGGGCAGGAAGCCAGGCTGGGAGTGGTCCACGCCCAGGAGAAGAACTGTGGGTGGGTCCAGGAAGCCTTGGCACCCAAGGGTTGTCATCTGGGCTTCCAACTTCTAGCAGGGATCCAGTGCTAGGTACATTTAGAGCAAGATAATTCTGTCCTCCAGTAATAATTTGTCCTCTGGCAGATGAGGGGGAAAAAGTATGCCAAGTCCAAATGCTCTCAAGAACAAATCACTGTGCTTGCTCCCTGAGGGCCACATGGCCTCTGGTGCCCCTCTGTGTTCTCAGCCAAGTGTGGCCCTGGGCACTGCTGGTCTCCAACAAGGATCCCATGATGTGGTGTGGTCCAGGGCGAAGCTCCTCCCAGTAAGGCCCTTGGTCAGACACTGCTTGGCCTGGACAAATCCAATGAGGAAGGTCCCCGGGCTGAGTGTGCAGTGGCCTATAGACAGAGGCTGGGCTAGTGTGCGGCTGGGTGTCCAGTCTCAGGTACCCTGGGCTGAGAGCACCATGGCAGAAGGAGGAAGGTCGAGAGTTCAAAGCAGACCCAGCAGGAAGGTTTGGTGAGGCAGGTAACTGCAGTGCCTGGCCAGCTATGCTTGTGGCTGGAAGAGAGGACACACATTGTCTGAGCCCTGTGATTTCATAAACAAAGGACAATGAGTGAGAAAGTGAGGAGGACTGGGCCTAGCCTAGTTTCAGCCTTCCTGTTCTCCTGTCTGGAATCCAAATAATTTCTAGTTCCTTCCTTCTAGGAACCTGCAGTTTTGCTAGAGATAAGCCTGAACTAAGCCGAGGAGGGCAGCGGGACTGCTGAATTATGAGGGTCAGACTCTGAGACCTAGTCTGTCTGTGCTCGGTGCCCCTGAGAGTGAGGCCTTGGGGAACCCTTCAGGGAGGACGGCTCTGAGGGTTTCTGAGAAGTTCTCCAGCAGTCAGCACTGAATGCACATTTTCCTTGAAGCATTTATGGTGACAGACAATTTATTGAGTGAAGGTACGTGTGTATTAATATATGGAAACCTTTTAGTGTCTCCAAGTAAGGAGCAAAGAAAGGGGGAGCTGCCTGGTGTAGACAATGGGGAGATGTGTTTTTAAATGTAGGTTTATTATCATTCGATGGGTGGAGCCTACAGATCAGGAGATGACTGCCATTAACAAGAGTGTTCCCCCGAGGGTCCCCTTCCCCATTGCTATGGGGTAGAGAACAGGGTGGTTAGGAGGCAGAGGGAGCTAGGGGAGGCAAAAATGTGGGCAGGCGCCTTTGTCTGGTTTCTGTAGGAAAAAGGAGGCCGGGCAGGGGCCTTAGGGTTGACGGCTGCATAATCTCCACAGGCTGGGGCACTGGGGGCGCTGGGGCTGCCTGGGTACCTGGCTCCAGGATGATCCAGGGGAACGCTGCCTCCTGGAGTGTCAGAGTCTGGTAGAGGTGGGTCCAAGCAAGGGCTTATTGATTACTTTGCATATGAGAGGTAGACTCCCCCTTTTCCATCTCTAAGAATCAGCTGACCCTAGAGGACCAGTCTGCAAGGCCCTAGATTCCACAGCATCAAGAATACAGAAAATAATTAATGCAAGCGTTTGCTCTCCCAGTTCTCACTGACTCTCTTTACCTTTAATTTCTAAGTGTTCCCATTCTGCTTGGTGGGGCATCTGCCTTCCTCCCTCCAAGGAGAAGCTGAGTGAGCCAGGTTCAGGGTAGGGCTAAGCTGCCTCCCAGCAGGTGGGGTCTAGGAGAAGGGTCTGGTGTCTCTGGACCCTCTCCTGGGCCTTAAACACCCACAGCTTTGGCTTCTCTGTGACTCACGTCCCTCTGGGAGTATGTTTTGCAGCTGGGATGAGACCAGTTCCCTTTCTTTAAATGACACCATCTGTCCAGCCCCAGGGAGAGGGGACACCTCTGATGCCAGAGGAGTGAGGTAAAGTGCTATCAGTTCCTGGCAGGGTTTGCCTCTGCTCCTTCTCCACCCCAGCTCCAGGCTGGAGAAAACACCATTGTGGGTGTCAGCAGACAAACTCATGGCCTCACATTCCTCCTGCTGGTTGCTCTTGGAGGGGCTGGAGGACAGTCAGGAATGGGGCAGTGCTCTGAAAACACTCAGCTGCTGGGGATACTTACAGGCAGTGTTGCCCAGAGTTTGGGACTCACCCGGTTGTGGCCTTATCTTTGGATGAAAGTGTCAGGAAGGTGTGGCCAGGCTGTGTCCAGGGCCCTTGAGGATGGGCATGGCCTGGGGAGCCCTCTGGAAATGCAGAGGAGGCCTCCGATAGGGAAGGCTCCTCCAAGCCAGTGCTGTCCTGACCCCTGCTGCTGGGTTCTTGCCCAGGTTCCCGCCCCGGCTCACCACCCTAACCCCAGCACCTAGACCCGTGTCCCATGGCAGGTGCTTTGTGGACAGGTAGAAGGAACCTGGTTCCTCTCTGTGTCCACGGACATGTGAGGAGAGAGAACCATGGAGACGGGAGAGGAAGTATGAGCTGGAGGAGCCAAAGAGAAGGGGCCCTGCCAAGAGCTGGCCCTAAGGAGGGAGTGGCCAGGCCAGGGAGGAAGGAGCAGGAAACATCCAAGAGGGGGACTGAGGGGGCAGGAACAGCTCAGAGCCACTTGAGGAACTGCCCAAACTGCTCAGGCCTGTCCTCTGTGGGCACCCAGTCAGGCAGCATCCCTCCGTTGGGAGGAAACACGGTAGCTGTGGCTCCAGGAGTTGTCTCTGCTCCCGACTTCCCTGGAAACAAGTCTGGGCCTTGGTGGGAGGAGCTCCCTCCCCGGGGGGTCTGCCTGACTAGGGCTGGTTTGTGGGCAGCAGATGAAAGAGGAAGTGGGTTTTCTGCCAAACAACCAACGATGGGACTCTTGCAGCCGCCCTTCTGCAGGTTTCTATGGCCAGCATTTTCAGACCCTAATCCACCTCTGTGTGGTTTGGGTGTTGAGCACGGAGGCCTAGGTTCCCGTGGCCCTTGAGGGGGTTGCAGGAAGCTCCCAGGACAACTGCTCTGGGTCAGGCACTGAGAGGGGCCTCCAGCTCCACGGCTGACCTGGGAAGATCCAGTACAGAAACTGGGATTATGTGTGCCTTTCCTGCTGCCTTCCTCTTCCAGGTGTTTTCCAGACTCTACCTGGACTTTCCAGAACCTGCAACTGTCCCACCCATTTTTGCAGTAAAACACTGACTCAAGGCAGCATCTGATCAGTCTGGTCAGGGCATCTCATTAAACACCTTGGTGTGGAGACTGTTCCTCATTCTCCTCTCTGCCTGTGATCGCTGGTTGTTACCTGTATTGATGTCCCTCATCTTCCTCAGTAACAAAATCCTAGTTTTCATTGTGTGGCAATGCACGTGGCTTAGTAGGCCATGTGACCAAGTTGTTCAGTGAGCTGGGAGTGAAACTATTTAGACATATGGCAGAGCCTCTATAAAGAAGGGAGAAGTCAGTCTCCCTGTGTCACTTTTTCTTCCTCTTACTCTGAATATAGATGTGATAGTTGGAGCTCTGGCAGCTATTATGGGCTCTGAGGCCACTGCTTAGAATGAAAGGCACACACTGAGGATGGGGGGGATGAATAAAGATGGGAGTCTGGGGTGCCACCATCAAGTTGCCACAAGATGCCTATCTATCAGGCATCTTTTATGTAAAAGAAAGTGAACCTTTGTCCCATAAGCCCATATTATTTTTATTTTTCTGTTAAATACAGATAAACTTAATCCTAATTGATAAAGCCTAGCACAGAACTTGATCCATATGAAGCACTTCATAATTACTAGTTGATGGTTTGCGCTCCTTCCCAGGTGTAGATGCAGCTCAGCTCCTTTCAACTGGAAACAGAGAGGCATGGGTGTAGGCTGCCCAGGGCCGGGGCGTGGACTCTGAGGTCATCCTAGAGGCCTCTGTCTACCTCCATATTCCCTTGCACAGTATGTCTGCTATCTCGCAAACTGACTGACTTTCAGAAAACTCTGATATTCTAAATTTAGACTGAAAAACATTACACCTGTTGATGCTTCAGTATACAAATAGGTCATTCTCTTGAAACTGCTATTTCCCTTTTGTGGATTTTTAAATATCACTTAGTTTGAGGAAAGCCCACCACTTAGAGGGATGGACCATTTCAGCTGAGAGTGCACAGACTGCACAGAAGTGGTGGTGAGAGGCAGGCTCTTCGCCACCGGGCACACTTCTTTCCTGCCGTGTGTGCCACACACCAGCGGATCAGTCAGTCTGATAAGTACATTTATTACACCTGTACCTTATCATGCCAGCCCCTATGATGTGGTGAAGATGCACACAGCCAGGCTATCCAGTCAGAGGGTTGGGGGCCTGGCTCAGAAAGGGCCTTGGGCAGTGGCTGCTGGTGCTAGATGTCTGGAGTGGCAGGTGCTGGACCCTGTGGGTGAGGCTGAATTGGTAGAGACACAGAGGCAGAGACAGTCAAAGAAGAGTCCAGAGAGAGAGGATGGGGCCAGGTTTTAGAAAACCTTGAGTATCAGGCTGGGGGGTACAAGCATGAGAAACTGGCCCTCTCTGAAGCAGGGGAGGAACGTCCTAGGAGTATGGCACATGGAGCAGGCTGAGGGCTGCAGACTTTGCTGTGTGTGGCCAAGGGCAGCTTGTCCTGAGTAAGTAGGTGTCTTGCAGGGATCCGGCTGCCCCATTCCTGCCCTGCCCTGAGAAGGGGGCTGCAGGTGTTCCAAGGCCCAGAGGCAAGACTCTCCCACACTTCTGCCACTCAGCGATGGCCACTCCATCCCTGTGAGCTGCTGTGACCCCACACACACAGAGGCCACATGGGGCACTGTGTTTCATTCTTGAGAGACAGATGTGGGAGGTAGGAGGCCACCAGCAGCCCCAGCAGGAGGACCCAGAGCTAGAGAGACTACATCGCCCAGTGATGCAGAGGAGGCCAGATGGGGAAGGGAGGCTGGGGCAGGAGTGTGGCCCGGACCCCGAGTTCTAGCCTGGGGGGTGGGATGTTACCATCAGCTACCAATGATGGTGTCATATAGTGTGGCTTCTACAATGTCTTTACATTTGATAACTCTCTTAAGGCAGATAAAGCAGGTGGTAGAAGTGATGTTCCCCTCTCACAGGGGCAAAATGCGTCCCAGAGAGGCTAAGAGATGTGTCAGTCGCATGTGACAACTTGCAGCATAGACGGGTCTCTCAGCTCATCTCCAGGCAGGGTGATGCCCTGGAGAGATGGGTGACTGCTAGTGAACACCCCTCCCTGTCCTGCAGCCACAGAGGAACACTGCCTTCTCTTACAGGGATGTGGTATCTACAGCCCCCTGGGGCCTCCTGCTTCTTATTCCTGGGTGGCTCAGCCTGGCCACCCTGCCTTTGGTCACAGAATAGCTACAGATAATGGGAAGGAGCAAAGAAGTGGCCTAGAGGTGACCTCTGAGCAGCTGTGACCAGTGATCCTGAGGAGTGATGTCTGGTTGGTGCCACAGAGAGAGGAAGTGACCAGGGCAGCTCCAGGCTGGCTCCTGCAGGCCAAGCATCCCCTAGTGTGCCCAGCCTGGAGTGTGATTAACCTCACCTTCCAGAGCCTTCCAGAGTCCACTCAGAGGCACCTTAGCTCTGGTCTCCCGCTATCTTGGCCTGCCTTTCCCAGGCTCATCCCCCACTTTGGAGCTCCCATGGCTGCTGCTGGACCACCTGGAGTCCACTCCACCCTGGTGGCCTGGGTGGGTGGTTCTGCCCTTTGCTCAGGACAGCCCTGAGGAGTTGGGTCCTGCCTCGTCTGGAGGTCCTGATCCCCATGAACATGTCTGCCTCAAACCCCGGCAGTGCCTTTTAGTACCACCTTTTTGATACTTGACTATAAATGCAGTACTCGCTTTTAGGTACAGACTTCTAAGGCAAAGTTCCTAAAGTATAAGCACACAGGAAAGAGTACAGTCATCACTGGTAAATTTGCACAAACTGAATGCACTTCTGTAGCCAGCATCCCAGAAGCCTCCCTTCTTTCCCTCAAGGTCAGTGTTGTCTGTATTTGAACTTGATGTGACATTTACTTGTCTAGCTTCTTTCACTTGAACGTGGTGAGATGCAGCCATCTCGACACATGGGGTGAAGTCCATCCAATTTCTTCACTTCAGGATGCTCTGTTGTCCGCACAGACCGCAACTCATGCGTCTGTCCAGTTGTTGCTGGACATTGGGGTTTCCGGTCTGGGGTTCTGACAAAGGGTGCTACTGTGTGCATTCTTGTACAAGGGTGTGACTTCCTGCCGCACTCATACTGGGACTGCCAGAGTAGGGGACGCACACACGCAGCCGCAGTAGTTACCGTGGTGGTGGCAGCTGTGAGTGTGTCCTGCCTGCCTGGCAATTCTGTAAGCAGGTGCTGTGTCATCTCTTCCTGTCCTCCCAGTGCCTTGTACTGCACACCAGCGCCCCCTGCCCCCACCCGCCCTCCTCTCAGCAGAAATGCAGGTGTTTTTTCTCACCTTGTAGTTGAAGTTCAACATCCAGATCTAGTGAAGCCCCCAGGTTCCTGTGACAGACAGTGCCATGTCCTGATCTGCCTCTCCACTAGCAAGACTCAGGCTCAGCCTGTTAAGGCGACACAGTGAAGACAGCGGGTGGGGAGCCCCGGGTGGGGAAGCTCCATCCTCCAAAGCTGCATGCTTCCCTGGGCTCAGCGCTGGGATTCATTTATGACTGGGAACTGTAGCAGGACCTGGTTTGTAACCACCAGTGGTCGCCATAGCAACTCCTTACTTACACCAGCCTCTATGCTAAAAATAGATCACCTTCATCCCAGGATAGAAAAATCAAAGAAAATAGAAGTGGAGGAGGGCCCCCATTCAGCTGCCAGCCCCCAGAGGGATTTGATGGCCTGGTTCACCTCCACCCATCAGCAGAAAGGGCCTGGCAGGTGCAGCCTGCACTGTGAGCAGCCTTGGAGCTAGGGACAATGATGTCCCCCATGCTCTAAGCCTCATCTGTCTTCTCCTTCCTAGTCTAAACCATGAAATCTAATACTAAGTTATTATAAACAACCTTATTTTGTCTGGGATTTTTTTTTGAAGTTTCTTAATATTAATTCATCTATGGGATTGTAAATGTTTTCAAGGGTAGGGAATTTAATTAGTGAGGTACTATGAGAATTCCAAATCATGGCATATGAACAGGAGTTGAAAGACTCAGAAATGTTGGCATGGATGGGCGTGGACCTGGAGGGTGCGGTGTTTTCAAATATTTGGAGGGCTGACCTACTGAAGAGGGGTCACCTACTTTGTTTTTGCTTCCCATAGGAAGACAGAGCTCAACTCCTCAGAAGGAAAAATACCCCTCCCACATGATAATCTACATATCTGTTTTTAATGCATTTCATAGCATTTTTTAAATCATAAAAGTAAAATAACATTTCAAGATGTCTAAAAGCTGGAAAAGCATTCTGGAAATGGCTGTTTGGGGATGGAAGACAGTGCAGTGGGGACTTGGAACTGCTGGTTCCTATCTTGGCTCTGGGACCGAGACACCCCTCCACTTTGCCTGTGGGTCAGGGTGACAGTGCTCTTCTCCGCCACCCCAGTTGGCAGTGAAGACGCAGTAAGGTGAGGAGTGTCCCGAGCACCTGCCCTGCACACAGTGTGCGCCTTGCAGCTTCCCTTGTTCTGGGTGGGTTGTTTTTTTTTTTTTTTGAGACAGAGCCTCAAGCTATCCCCCTGGGTAGAGTGCTGTGGCATCACAGCTCACAGCAACCTCCAACTCCTGGGCTCAAGCAAGTCTCCTGCCTCAGCCTCCCAAGTAGCTGGGACCACAGGTGCCCGCCACAACGCCCGGCTATTTTTTGGTTGCAGCCGTCATTGTTGTTTGGTGGGCCCGGGCTGGATTCGAACCCACCACCTTAGGTGTATGTGGCTGGCACCTTAGCTGCTTGAGCCACAGGCGCCAAGCCTCTGGGTGGGTTTTTAAACCCAAGATGGGAGATGTACTGAGATGCTCTCTGGGCTCCTGGCTCCGAGAACGGCTGGGACAGAGCGCAGGTGCAGGTAAGACTGAGACCTAAGACTGAAATGAGACAGGCCAGGACCTGGGATGGCCAGGGGGCACCAGGATTTGTACCTTTCTGGGGATCCCCTCTCTGCTTCAGTAGAGTCTTCACTGCCCCGGAGCACGTGGGGGATATGTCTAGTCCTTTTTCTTAGGCCTTTGGTTTTACTATGATAAATATACATAATATGAAATTTACCATGCTAGCTATTTTTAAGTGCATAGTGGCATTAAGTACCTTCCCATGTCATGCAGCCATCAGAACTTCATCTTCGGCAGTGCCCGTACCTCAGTGGGTAGGGCGCTGGCCACATACACCAGGGTGGGGGGTTCTAGCCCGGCCCGGGCCATCTGAAACAACAATGAAAACTGCAAAAAGAAGTGGCTAGGCATTGTGGTGGGCGCCTGTAGTCTCAGCTACCTGGGAGGCTGAGGCAAGAGAATCGCTTAAGCCCAAGAGTTTGAGGTTGCTGTGAGCTGTGATGCCAAGGCACCCTACTGAGGGTGACAAAGTGAGATCTGTCTCAAAAAAAGAACTTCATTTTCCCAAATGGAAGCTCTGTTCCCATTAAACAGTGCCACGCCGCGCCCCGCCCTGAGCCCCTGGCAACCTCCTTTCTACTTTCTGTCTCTACTCCTTTGCCTATTCAGGGCTCACACAGGGTGGAATCATACAGGGTTTGTCCTTTTGTCACTGTATTGTGTCACTGAGCATAGCACCCTCCAGGTCCATCCATGTCATAGCACATGTTGGAATTCCCACCCTTTCTAAGGCCGAGGAACACTCTGCTGTGTGTGATGGATTTGTTTATCCATCATCCCTCAGCAGACACTTTCCCCTGTATGTCCACTCTCTCTATCCCTGTGCCTGGCGGGAATGTCCTTGTGAGGCAGCCTCGTGCCTCTGGGCCAAGGATGGGGGTACAGGGCACTTACCTCACAAGCAGAGAAGACAATGCACCTTGGCCAGAGATGGCCTCAAGACCCCGATTATGTCCCCAAGAGGGTGCTAAGTCGAGCGCTCTGGTCTGAAGCCGTGGTGCCAGGCCCCCGTGGGCTGCCTGCTGTGAGACCTGAGGACACCGTGAGCACCCACCCACCCCAGCTCCCCACACTCTTGGTTCTGAAAGTGGAAGCCCAGATTCTGGGTACTTTTTTGGTCCCAGAATCACCCTGTGTTACACTGTCCCATATGGAGGCCTTATGCCTCTTAGAACCCCAAAGTATGGATGAGTGCCCCCCACCCCCGCCCCTGCAGACAAGGCACAGAGACAGGTGAGCGGGAGCTGCTCTAGGTCATTAGATGTGCAGGCTCTGGAATCCTGGGCACAGCCTGGGGAGGGACCGAGGGCACAGGGTCCTGAGGAAAGGGAGCAGTGAGGGTGCCCAAAAAGGCCAGGAGCTTCTGGGAGGGAGGCTGTTAGACTCAGACAAGCCCTGTCCTCCAAGAGCTTACCTGGGTGTCCCTGTCCCAGGGGCCCTGGGCAGTATGGCTCGTGGGAGCCTCCCTTCCTCAGGAAGTTTTGGGAGTCATTGCCTTCCCAGAGAGGGGGAAAGGGAGCAAGTGCATGTCAGACTCAGCACAGAGACACTCACCGCAGGCTTACGAGAGGGCCCTCTTCAAGTTGAGTCTGGTGTGGTAGCTGACACGTGGATCTCTGCCCCAGAATGCTACAGGGGAAGGTGTGGATGGCTTGGGGAGATGGGAAAGCTCCAGTGGATTTGCCCTTTAAAGTCTACTACCCCTCTGTGCGTACGCCCCTCCCTAGGCCAGAAATCCCAGTGGGACCTGCTGCCACTGACTGGGATCGTAGCTGCAGTGGGAATAAGTGGGTCCTTGGGTGGCAGGGCCACATGACAACAGTCAGTCAGCAAAGGTAGGTGGCAGGAGTGGTTACTGTGAGACTTGTAGTCTGACTGGTGGAGACCTGTGTCAGGGGCTGATTGATTGTGGCCTTCCTGGAAATGAAACAGACAAGGAGCCACTGAATTCTGACTCCGTCTGCATAAGCAAAAGGGTTCTTAGTCAAGCGAACAGAAGTGTGATTTAAATCCTATGAACAGACAGCCCCAGCCCCTAAATCAATTTCCAGACTTGAGCCAGTTTACAGACCCAGAGCCCCTAGCATGGACAGGGAGGCCACGTTCCCTGGGAAGGACCCTAGCAGACTTCTGAAAATGTGTAGTTTGTCTTCCCCCATCCTTCCCCCAAAGGACCTGTACCAGGGCAACTGTGCACTGGGGAAAGGGAAATAGAGATTCCAGAGATGAGGGGGCAACTCCATGAGGCCCCCTGACATTACTGAGGCCCCCCACTGGGGCAGGGCCTGTGGAGGGAGCCCGAGACAGGGGCTCTCTAGCTCTCTCCTGGGAGGGGAGTGGGCGAGACAGGCATGGCACCTTCCCCTTCTCAGGGGCAGAGGACCCGGCATGGCTGCAGGGCTGACTGGGTGACTGGACTGGAAGAGGGAGCCAGCTGCAGGGTGAAAAGGAATTTGGGGCAGGGATGAATGTCATTTGATCAGAACGTGCAGGCCGTCTCTATCTAATCAGCCTCCCTCTGTGTTTCTAGCACATCCATAATAAGAAAGTGCCAGTGATGACCTGAGGTTGGGGACTGGTGTTGAGCTGTCGCTGATGGCAGGGAGGTCGCAGTGCACACACCGGAAAGAACCCAGGCCATAGTCTTCATTTGTCCCCACTAGCGCCTTGCTGTTATTTTGGGATAGTAGACAGGATTCTACCTGCTGCCCCAACACCTGTCCAGGTCTAGCCTTGCTTTCTTCAGTGACAGATGCACCCCCAGGGGGAGACCCCCTGGGGAGGGAGAAGGAGTGAGTGACCAACATCATGGTCATTTTGCTGGAGCAGGTTTTAATGTGGAGAAGAGAAGAGGAAAGGAAGCCAGGGATGATGTGTCTGTTGTCTGGAGAGGGAAAGGTGGCAGGCTGCGGGTGGCATGGGTGGGTCGGGTGGAGGGAGAAGAAGAGATTTTCAAACTGCTCGACAGCCTCGGTGGCTTCATCCAGCATTGGGCTTTCAGAGCCCACAGCTGCAAGTGGAGAGTAGCATTTAGCTCTGCTCAAAGGAGGGCCAAGGAGAGCGCTGGGGCCCCTTAGCCGGGACCCAGTCCTCAGCTGTGTGCCACCATGCGGCACTGCAGATCTCAGGGCCAAGAGGCACCCCCAGCCCTCTCCTGGTCTCCTGTGTACCCCTTTTACAAATGAGGCACCTGGGTGCAGAGTAAGTGATTTGCACACCCATTTGGCTGAATATGTTATCGGTTTATAGATCAACTTCAGTCCCTAGAATGATTGTTTTTATATACTATATACAACTGAGTGTGTACTACATGTGCATGTTAAAACATTCAAAAAAGACAACAAGATCTGTGGCAAAAAGTAATAGTTTGTGCCAGTGATCATTTCCCATATGGAGAAGGAAGTGCCACCTCCTCTTCATGGCTGTCTGCGACTCCGCTGTGTAGCCAGTCTGGGAATTCCTTAGCCAGGCCTCTATGGCAAGAGCTGTTCTCAATCCTTTGCTGTATGAATTTTAAAGTGTTATAACAAACATTGTTGCACATATGTTTTGTGCATATGTGTAAATATATCTGTGAACTAAATTCCTGGGACTAAAATTGTTGGGACCAGGGGTAGATGTTGTCAAATTGGCCGTCACCGAGGCTATACCAGTGCACATGCTCCGCAGTACCAGCCGCAACTCACTAATACACTGTGTTACCAAAACTTTGTGATCTTTGTCAATGATGGTGGTTCCAGAACAGAGTGACAATAGCATTGCTGTTAAAACAGCAGAGAAAATGTGCATGTGAGGATACCAAGGGGTGCTGTAGGACCCACCCCCAACTCTGATCTGTGAATATTCAGGGAATTGCAGTAGAACAGCCTTTCCTTGTCTCCTAAGGTACTAGAATATTTCTGCACCTACCATCCCGCAGCCCTGCCCACCGTCCTCCATGAAGCGGCAGGGCAGGGATTCTGTATCTCAGTTTCAGCCTGAACCACCACTGAGAGCTGAAGTGCCTGACCCCAGACAGCACCCGTAGACAGGGCTGGGTAGAAACAGGAGGCTGCCAAACTGCCCACAGTCCATCTACTCTGCTGCCCACAAAGCCTTCACAACTGTTAAGTGCTTTCAAGTCTCACCCTTGATTTAAGGCAATGGGAAGCTGTGGGCAGCACTCTGTGATCCAGCATCAGCTGTCTCAACCTTGAGCTCTCACCTGGCACTCAAGTTGAGCCATGGGCTCCAGGCTGGCCGAATTACTTTGCTCTTCTCTAAACTCACCAATGCTCATGGTCTCTGCTTTTGGCAGGTGCTGTTCCTTGTGTGGGAGTCACCCCCAGCCCCTGTAGGTGCTCCTCTAGAAGCATCCCTATTAAGGGGTGTTTGTCCCCACCAGCTTGTTCATGACTCTTGCCTACTTTTTAATAGGGCTGTTTGTTCTTTTCTTACTGATTTATTTCAGCTCTTTCTAGATTCTGAATATTAGCCCTTTATAGGGTATATTGTTTGTGACTATTTTCTCCCATTCTGTAGGTTGTCTGTTTACTCTGTTGATTATTTCTTTTGCTGAATGGAAGCTTTTTAATTCAATCAAGTACCATTTATTTTTGTTGTTGCTGTATTTGCTTTTTTGGGTCCTAGTCATCAATTCTTTGCCTAGGCCAATGTCTAGGAGAGTTTTTCCAGTTTTCTTGTGGAATTTTTGTGATTTCATGCCTTAAATTTAAGTCTTTTATCCTTGATGAGTTAATTTTCGTGAGTGGTGAGAGGTAAGGGTCCTGTTTCATTCTTTGGCATGTGGCTTCCAGTTTTCCCAGCACCATTTATTGAATAGGGCTTCTTTCCCCCAGTGGGTGGTGTTGTCTGCTTTGTCAAAGATCAGTTGGCTATAGGCCATCTGGATTCTCTGTTCTGTTCCACTGGTCTATGTCTCCATTTTTGTGCCAATGCCATGCTGTTTTTGTTACTGTATCCTTGTAGTATAGTTTGAAGTCTAGTAATGTGATGCCTCCTGATTTGTTCTTTTAACTTAGGATTGCTTTGGCTATTTGGGCTCTTTTCTGCATATTTCACAGATCTACTTTTCACTCCTTTTGAAAAATACATATAACTTGAAATATGTTGAGATGCAGTTCACATACTATGCAAATTCGCCCATTGAAGGTGCCTGTTCAGGGGTTTTTTAGTATAATCACAGAGTTGTGACTCCATCTCCACAATCAACTTTAGAGCATCCCATTGCCTCAGGAAGAAGCCCTGTACCCTTTGGCCATGACTCCTTATGTCCTCCCACCCCCTCCCTGGAAATCACTAATATATGTCCCATCTTTATGGAGTTGTTTATTCTGGACGGTTCCTATAAATGGAACCATTCGGTTTGTGGCCTTTTGTGACAGACTTCTTTCACTCATCATGTTTTCAAACTTTCTCATTCTTTACCTAAAGCATGGCAGGCAGGGCCATATCCAGGTGTAAGGGATACTGAGCTAATATGACCCCGAACATAGCTCCTTGAGAAGATGGGTGCCAGGAAAAACCAGACTGCGGTGGAATAAACCCTTTTATAAGGTAGCAATGTCTCGGTCATATCTGAGTCTGTGCCTGTAGGAGAGGATGTCTATGGGGGGATAAACGAGAGAACAAAGCAGTAAGAAATACAGGTTAAGGCTTGCACGCTGCAGGTGCCAGGCTTAACTGCAGCCAGTATGCCATTTTGCAATGGACCTGATCATAATGTGCAGGAAACAACTGCCAGCTTGAGACTTAATGCTGCAGCCATCACTTGAGGATTTCTTGAGGTTGATGTATGGGAAGGAGTAGTCAAGGAGGCCTGCAGGGAAGAGGTGGCCTTGAGCTGAGCCTTGAAGAGTAGCAGGATCAGAGTAGGGCAGATAGGGGGAAAGAATCCAGGATAGGAAGCATGTGTAGTATTTGCCCAGAGTCACCATGGGGACAGGGAGCCAGGGTTGGAGAGGAACAGTAAAGCTAGTTATTGGCTATGAAGGCCAATTACATTTGCTTGCAGTTGGCCTAGATGTGCTTGATGGGGCATTCACGGACACTGTGAACAGTCAGAGGCAAGGCTTCTGCCCAGTCCAGACAACCTAAATTTATACTCAGATCTTACAGATGCCCACACTGCTGCTCCCTGGCCGCCAGGGTGGAAGGTCCTTGGGGCTCATATGGATCCTAGCACACACCGCCCATGGTTGTGGGGGCAAGGTATCAAAGGCATGTGGAGTGAACGTGGGCATGGTGTTGGCCGGTCACCCTGGGATCCTGCATGGGAGGCCCCTGAGGGATAGTGTGCTGTCCTGGAGCTGCACAGAACACCAGAACTGCTCCGCTGGCCCTGCCCTTGGCCTACACTTGCTGGGGTTTTAGCTACAGTCCTAAAAGGAAAGCAGCTCTGGAAAGTTAAAGGCAGGATGGGAATTTCTGAGCCACAGAGAGGAGAGACAGGCCAAGCTTCAGGATGCAAGATGCAGAGCTGTTGGGCCAGGACTCAGCTCTGTGGGTCCAGTTGTCTTCCAGCCCTCTCAGCAGCACGCACCTCGGGCCCATCCTCCCCTGAGTGATTTAACAGTCAGGGCATCTTGCAGGTGCAGGGCAGAGCTATTTGTTCTCCAGATCGTTCCTGTGCTTCGTGTGGTCCATTTCTAGTCGTGTTTCTTTAATGAGCTTATCTGTCTCTTAATCTGAACCACAGAGCCCACGACCAAGACTTCAGTGCAGGCTTTCAAGGTGGAAGGTGATCTTAGCAAGTGGGAGAAAGAGGGTGGCAGAAGGGCAAGTTAGGGGTATTGCCATGGTTACCAGGTCCTTGAGATGCCCAGGAGGCTGGAGCCATTGCCCTATGTTGTTATTGTCCTTTGGCTAAAGATCACTCCCAGGGTCTTAACTCCTCTTACTTCAACTGGGGGACTATCCCCCCAGCTGAGCCCAGGGTCCACAAGCTCCTGCCTTACCACCTCAGAAGCAGAGACCCCTTGTCTCCTCTGTCCTCCGTGCTCTTTGTCCCCCTCTGCCATATCTGCCGATCTGGACAGGGCTTTGGGACCCAGCATTTATCTTTCCTCACTTGACATTGCTTTGTGTTCAAAACAGAGGGTCTTGGAGCTGGACTTAAGGGTGTCAAGGTCTGTTCTGGGTTATCTATTTTAAGAAAATCATTTTCCCCAAATAGCAGTAAGAACACAGTCTGTGTCACGCCCATAAAGATTTAATTGCCTCAGCAGCCTCCAGGAGTAAAATAAGTACTTTTCCCTTATTAATTCCATTGAAATGTGGGCAAGGCATATATTTTTTATCCATCTTTAATAGATCAGGATAGTTACTAAATCCCTGGAGCTTGGACTTGGATCTCCCCATCCCACTTCTGTTGTTAACTCTTCAGTGTTCACAGGGCAATGCTGTCCTAGAAGCCAGTGGACACAATAGCAGAGGTCCAGTTACAAGTTGGTATAACTGGGTAATCACTACATCTCAGTCCTGCCCTGGTAGCATGATGCAAGGAAACCATGGAGAAAAGTTGGGCTGAAAGCCTCAGGATGACTTACTTGAATTTCTACCATCAAATCTGTAGAAAAACCCACATAAATTCTGTTTTGACATTGACTGTTAACCAAAATTTATAGCAGACTTCTACTTTAACTTTAGCTATGTGTCGGCATTGAATGGTTCTTTTCACCAAGAGAAAAGGCCAATGAAAACACTTTCTAATTCTAGTGTTAAAAATATTCTGTAATGGCTTAGTGCCTGTAACTCAGTGGTTAGGGTACCAGCCACATACACCAGGCTGGCGGGTTTGAGCCCAGCCTGGGCCAGCTAAATAACAATGACAACTGCAACAAAAAATAGCCAGGCATTGTGGTGGGCGCCTATAGTCCCAGCTACTTGGGAGGCTGAGGCAAGAGAATCACATAAGCCCAAGAGTTTGAGGTTGCTATGAGCTGTGATGCCACAGCACTCTACCAAGGGCGACATGACACTCTGTCTCAAAAAAAAAAAAAAAATAAAAATTCTGTAAGATCAATCAAGCATCTTCAAATCTGTCCAAAGAGGAATAAACAGCTGAACTCAACTAGAACCTAACATATGCTTTTGAATATTGTATAACTAAAGAAATACAGTTAATTTACTATTACAAAATTATTATAATAATTTTGAATACCCACATTGTGCAGGTACTGGTCTAGGTGCTTTGTACACATCGCCCATTCATTCATCCAACAGGTATTTATTTTATTGAGCATACTGTGTGCCACTCACTGTCTACACATGACGGTCACTGAGAATCTAACAATGAACAAAGCAAAGTACCTGCCCTCAATACGTTTTTTAGACTTTATTTAATTGTTACAATCAATTCACTGCTGTTACCACTAGCTACAGAGAAGTTAAATAAATTACTCAAGATCACACAACTGATGAAGGGCAATCTAGGCTCTGTCTACTTGACCATACTGCCTCTCACTAAACCGTTGACTGTAGAGAATGAGACATATTTATAACCAGGAGAGCACTGTGGGGAAGCTGATAATCACTGATAATCCATGCCAGGACCTTCTCAAATATATTAATTATTTGATGCGTTTACTACAAACCTAGGTTACTTCCTATAAAGTAATGCCCCCATTAAAACCAATATTTCCTAAAACACTTAAACAACATTGGAAATATACCCTTGGATTATCACTGGATTAGAATCTAAAATACTCTAAGGTCAATACAAACAGCTTTCCAGATGTTTAACATAAGATGAATGCAAGCAATTTTATTAAATCGAATTAGACTGATTTGGGTTTTATTTTTATTCATTCATATACATCAATCAAGTGCCTATTATGTGCTGGAACAATTTCAAGCTGTTGGAGTACCAAAAAAAAAAAGGTTTAATTGCCTCTAGACCAACATCCTGAACTAGCAGCCTCCACCTGCTCTGGAAAGGGCTGTGGTCCTACTGTATCAGACAGACTCTCCTATTATTCAGCCCTAGTGTTTCTTGGGCTGGAACTCACAGAAACTCTAACTCAGGCTGATTCGAATGACAATATTTGTCTCAGAGCAAGAAGTCCATGGTAGGGCCACATTCTTTCGGTGTCCATCTGGGCTTCAGCTGCCTGCTCCCACGTGGAATGGCAGTCCTTCCCTGATTCTGATCTGTCCACTGGAAACGGATCACACTGAGCCCAGGAACCATCTGGAGAACAAATAGCTCCGGGCCAGTGCTAGAGGCCAGGTCCATCCGCACTCTTATCTAGTCAGGGAAATACATCCCCTGCGGACCTGGAGGGACCCAGAACTGGCCTAGAGCTGCCCAGAGCTGGACTAGGGCAGAGCCAGCAAAACCACTCCAGAGAATCCTGCGGGTGAGACACAGGCTGGGTAGTGGCCCCCAGCAAAAGAAGAGGGCCCTACCAGTAGGCATGGTAGCCAAGTGAAGGTGTTACCTGGAGCACACTAGTAGGATACCCAGAAAATTCAGGGGACAAGGCAGAGCCCCAGGCCCATATAGGTTCTGGTAAACCAGACAGGTCTGATAGTGCCCTATCACAGGAAGACAAAAGGGACAGGGTCCTGTTGGCAGGACTCAGGTACAATACACTGAGCACAGGTTCTTCAAGAGAGAGATACTAAAACAGGGTCCAGCATGCAAGAGCTTCATCAGCTGAGCTGCTGGGAAGGATGGAGGAGGAAGCAGGAGAAGACGAGGAAGTTTGCCGGGTGTTCTGACACCTGTGGATGGAGCCACGGGGAGGGGGACAGTGAGAGCCCCAGATGGTGACACAAGATTCTGAGAAGGTCTCAACTAGGTGGAAAGTTGCTCAGAGGAGTCCCATGGCCAGGGTAATGGGCCAATACTGGCCAGTCACTGGCCGGGAGCAGCCTGGCAGGGGAGAGAGTAGGAGCTGAGGGCTTGGAGAACATGTGGCCTCTATGGGAAGGGAGCAGCGTCCGATGCAGTCCAGTTCCCCCCAGCAAGAGGTCTGAGAGGTTTGTGACCCCCAAATTCCTTAAATCCTACTGTCCAAGTTAGAACTTATGTGAGAAATTGGGCCAGAACTGAGCATGCATGGGGTGGGGCTGGGGACACCCAGCTGCTCCTCTCTCCCCTTTCCTGTGGGGACTTTGCTGCTACACACTATTTCCATCACTGTGCTCGTGAACAATAAATCTCGTCTCTCTGAGCAACTTGTGGGTGGGGACAGCGTCTCCTTCAGCACCCCCTGCCCTGAGTTTGGTACCTTGTTCTTCACAGTGCTCAGCTGACTCGGGGACTGGATGGGTGAGTCTGAACATGGACAGTGGGGGCCTCTGTAGATGGGACAGCATCTGGCAAGATAGCAGGAAGCCAAGGTGAGATTGGCAGCCCTTCCAGTCCCTTCCTGGAAAGAGAGACGGTGCAATTCTTAAACAGAAGGGGAAGGGGACGTGGGGGCAGGCCTGCCTTCAGATCTGATAAACAAAAGCCAGAGAATCCCACTTAAAATCCAGAGAAGCCAGCCTTGGCCTCTGGGGCCCAACCAGCTGGTATCAGTTCTTAGCTAGTTGTAATAGATGAAAAAGTATACATATTAAAGTCTACTGAGTACCTCACACAGTCCCCAGGATGCAGAGAATCAGGCTGTGTGGTCCCCAAGCAGTGCCCCTCGTGACTCATAGAGCAGGGATGGTGGAGGCCCATGCAGCCTGGACACAGACTCCAAAGCCCGTGTGCTGGGCCCTGGGCATACCTGGAAGACTTCTGCCATGCTGTGTACTGAATTGTGTCCCCAAAATTCATATGTAAGAACCATATGACCCCCAGTGAGACTTTATTTGGAGATAGGGCTTTTAGGAGGTAATTAAGGGTATGAGAAGTCATGAGGGTCAAGCCCTAATCTGATAGGACTGGGCCTTACAGGAAGAAGAAGAGATCTCCACCCCTGGCCCTCATGTCCCCACTAGCTTGTGAAGGTGGCTGTCTATAAGCTAGAGAGAGAGCCGTCACCAGAAACCGGACATGCTGACCCAAGGACCTTGGGCTGTCCAGGCTCCCGAACCATGAGGAAATAAGTTTCTGTTATTTAAGCTGCCAAGAGACCCCTCCCATGTGGGGACTCTTCCTTGGTGGGTCACTCAGGGCTCAGCTTTATAGGCTAAAAGACCCTGCTGTTTTTAGCGCAAGGAATTTATTTCCTGGTTCACAGAAACTTAGGTCCAAAGTTTTCTCATTTCAGTTGGCAGAGTGGGCAAGTATGTGGCCTGGCATGGCCACCCAGCATGCTAGGGCCCCTCCACCTTATTGGCAGGGCAGCACAGGAGGCAGACCAAAGCCTGCTGAGCAGTCCGGGGCCCACCTGGAGCCAGTGCAGCCCTGTCCCTCAGGGCCCTTTAGAGCATTCTGCTGTGTGCCCTTGGCTGACCGCCTTTCCATGATTCTCTTCACCTGGAGTTTCTTCAAAACATTCGGCTTACTACATTAGAGTGCTACTCTTGCCTCCCTGCAGGTGACCTGGTCACCTTGAGTGGCATTGCAGGTGTTCCCAAACTCTTCAGCCGTGTAATTACAGTGTCTGGAGTAAGTCTCATCAAGGGCCAGCTGCGTCCTCCTTTTATGTGTACTGCCATGGCTCTCTACCCAGGGCGACAGCTTGAGACTGTCTCAAAAAAACCAAAAAAGCAAACAAACAAAAACTCTGTAAGGGAAGCCTCTTCCTTCTTTTCCTTTTTTTGTTTCCCTGAATTCTTGTGGGGCAAATTATAGCTCCTCCCCTTCCCGCCGACGCTCATTTCCCTAGAAGGCCCTAGAAGTGGAAGGTGTGAGGGTAGCATGTGCCTGTTCTGCCCCACCCGTGCTTAGATGCGAAGCAGCTGCCTGGCTCAGGTGCTGCATGTTTTAGAACAGTGGTTCTCAGTCTTCCTAATGCCGCAGTGTATTTTCACTGTTAAAAAGGGGTCATGACCCACAGGTTGAGAACCGCTGTTTTAGAACCTGCTTCCTTAGAGGAATTCAAGCCTCTGGCTGATGTAATTTTATTGATCCTATACTTTGCAAAATGGATCTCCATGGAGCCACATTATTTGGTTGATTACATCTAAGCCAGTTTTTACATCCAGTGATGGAGGAACACAGTCCCCCATCTTCCTTCATAAGGGATAATTATGCATCTGTTAAGTGCAAGGCTGGGTCCAGTTCTGTGCATGTCAAACAGGGAAACAAGTTGTGACGAGTTGAGTGCCACTTGAGCGTGGAGCTGATGTCCTGTGGCTGGACAAGGTGGGCTTTCTCTGTTAGGAGTCCTCACTCTGACCCCTTTCCAGCCCTGTACTTCTTAACAAATGCCCAGGGTGGTGAAGGCAGATAGAAGCACAAAGCATTATTTCCTGATGAACGTCTTTATCCATTCATTTGGCAAACATCTATCTGACATCTAAAAATAAATGCCTTCACTCTTAGCCTCTTTTGATCTCTAAGTTTTCTTAATAAAGGACAGAGAACTTTAGCACATCAACCAATGGGGGCTAACAGAGACCTGTGAACTTCCTGGCTTGTGTATAGGTGTTAATGTTGAAACTTCTTACGTTTTTATTATGGAGAATCTCAAGCACATACAAAAGAGAAAGGGTATGATAAAGCCCTGTGTATCTACCGGTCAACTCAGGACTGTCCACCCAAGGCCAGCCTTGCTTCATCTCTGCACACACCCACCTCCTTTGTCCCTGCGATTATTTTGAAGCAAATCCCAGACCTATCATTTTGTTGATAAATATAAAATTCCTTAAAAAAAAATCCTTCCTGGAATCCTAAGAGGGCATTAGATAGGCGTGTTGCTCTGGGAATAAGGAGCTTCTGAGTATTGCAGACGGGTCCCCTGCCTGCCTTCCACCTTCCTGGGCCCCCTTTGTCCCTTGGACCTCTGTCTTTTGTGTTTCTCCCCATTTTGCTCTTTGTCCTTCTGACATTGTCTCTAAATCTACAGCACTACCCCCTTCCACCACCCTATCCTTTTTTTCTCTACTCTTTCTCCCTTTCTTGTTCACAGCTCAAATTTGAATTTTTAAAAGATTTGCTTTTAACTGAGTAGAATTTAACATTGCTTATTCTTAATTTTAGAAGTAGATATTTGAGAATTTATTTCGGTTTCTCTAATTAAAAGCTAGCTTTTTATTCATGTCGCCCCCTGGCATACCTTTTTTCACTCTCTCGGTCAATGGTCCTAAATAGAAATAAGGTAAGCACTGCCCGACCACTGAGATGGATTAGAGAAGGCCCTCCTTCTGCAAGGGCCTGCCATGCCTCCATCTTGGTGTACATGTCCCTTAGAGCTTAGAAACCAAAGGTGAGCTAAGCAGATGAGTAGCAGCATCAGACTAGTTTAGTGAGCTTCAGCTGCTCACCAGGCACTCTCCTGATTATCTTGTCCATTCCTCGTGATGACCCTGTGATGTTCACATTCCGATGGACACCCTGGCTTCGCTCCCCACCAGCAAAGGCCACACCTTACTATCCACGAGAAGACTTTGAGAGAGTCCAGAGGAACAGTGCAGATTCTTCACTATCTCAAACCCCCAATTTGTGATAGACTTGGCCTGGGGTGGGGTACAGGGATTTGCATTTTTAATAAGACTTCTCAGTGATCCTGATGCAGGTGTTGTGATAGCTATGCTATGTCTTCATGGTTAATAGTTGCCGCAAAACAACAATTAATGGAAAAACAGAGTTCATGATTCTGTTCTGTCTACTTTTATATGTATTTAAATTTTTCCATACTAAAAAGGTGAAAATGAGGTTGAGCAGAGGGGCACTTTGGGAAGCAGAGGAAAGAGGATTGTTTGAGCTCAGGAGCTCGAGATCAGTCTGAGCAACATATTGAGAGCACAGCTCTACTAAAAATAGAAAAGATAAGTTGGGCATGGGGGCACATGCCTGTAGTCCCAGTTACTTGAGAGGCTGGCTTGAGCCTAGGAGTTTGAGGTTGCCATGAGTTGTGATCAGGCCACTACACTCTAGCCTGGGGCAAAAGAAAGAGACTGTGTCTTAGGAAAAAAAAAAAAAAGCAACTAAAATAATGTATTACAGACAGGTAAAAGACCTGGCACCATATCCTTTTAAAAACTGCTGATCCACAGCCTGGCTTTCAAGTCAGAGATGCGTCCTACAACATCAGAATTAAAGAAGAGAGTCTGCCTTTGGGGCGGGGAGCAGATCAGAGCAAAAGAAAATAAACGCCACAATTCCTGCCATTCCCAGAAGACCGATTAATGATTTAAGTTTGCAAACTAGCATATCCAGTTTCCAAGATGTCAGCCTCTGAATTCCTTCTTCCCCGACCCCTTACCCTTCTCGCTGGGTAGTGATGAAGAGGCTTCCTGGGTGTTTGTGGGGGGAACAGAAACAACACCCCAAACCCACACATATACCCCTCCTCTTGGCCTGGCTTCTTTCCCCAAGCACACTGTGATGCTCTATGAAAATAATTTGCTTCGGATGCTGGGAAATTGCCAAAAATATCCTGCACCCAAATGAGTGGTAGGAAATGTAGATGCCAGTGGGACAGATTTGCATGGCCAGAGCGGTTTTCTCCTGGGAAGCACCAAGCTGAGTGCAGTCTCCTCCGGGCCTCTGAACTTCTGAGAAAGGCATAGCATATGTAGATGGGGTAGGAGAGACTTATTATACCTTCCCCATCCCCCAGCACCGGCCCTGGGGCACTGAGAGTGGGTGTGGCCACACCAGGCTCTGTCACTCCTATCTGCTCCCTTTTTGGTAGCTGGAGCCTAATTCTGACTGGGCCACTCCGGAGTGTGCAGCCCTTAGGTCAGGCCAGTGGGCACTGCCCATCTCCAGCCTGTGGTGGCCCTGGATGGTGTCAGCTCATGCGAGCCAGCAGGAGCAGTTCTGGTGACTGTGTCTCTTTCAGTGGGCCACAATAAGGAATCTTGAAGTGCTGTCCCCATGATGACCATTTGCAGCCATGTGGGGCCTGAAAATAGGGTCAGTTCCAGGGAGTGATGCAGCGAGGTCCCGTGGTGGCCACCTAGTCTGATTCTCAGATGGCCTCAGGCAATTGAGCCCCTCCCAGAAGGTCAGGCCTGAGCCTGCCCCACTATTCACATACCCCAAGGCTCACGCAGGATCAGCAGCAGTGGAGATGACAGAAGGGCATGGGAGGGTAGGGGCCATGTGGAGCAGCGGATTATGACACCACATGACAGGCATGCTGCAGAGACGGGCCTGGAGTTCCAGCTGGCACCTGGCGCTCATCTACGCTGCTTCTGGGCAGCCACACCCTGACACTGGGTATGCACTACTCTGTCACCTGGGAGGCTTCCGGGGTAGCAGTGCCAAACCCAATCAGTGGCAGGCCACCAACACTAATCCAGCGTCCCTACATCCCTCAGGTCATTACCAGGCTGTGTCCGGGAAAAGTCCTCAGGTCTGGAGATTTCTGGATTGTAGAATAGAGCCCTTGGGCTCTGAAGGCTGAGTGAGACAGGCTGGCAGTGCCAGAGAAACTTGTCCCTCGTGCACTCGCCTTCCCACAGTGACCCTAACGAGTAGTGAGGGGACTTCTTCACTTATTCATCCAAAAATATTTATTAAATATCTACAGGTTGCTTAAACCTTCCTGTGCCTCAGTTTTGTCATCTATAAAGTAGAGAGAATATTGCCTACTTCTTAGATTTATGAGGATTAAATGAAGTAATAGATTTAAGGTGTTCAATATATTTTTAAGCTGCTTGAATATTAACTCGTTGAATATTTTCTGGAGTGAATATACCCAAGGGCTCAATAATTACTCTGAGTACTGTTACTACTGCTAGCACTCGTACCATTATGCCTGTTACTATTACTACTAAGCCTAGTATGGTGAATACCCTAGGCCTACACTGTTAGTGCTCTATACCTAGCACAATTGGTACTCTATCCCTAGCACCGTTAATACTCTATATCAAGCCCGTAGTACTCTATGCTTACTATAACTAATACTCTGTGCCTACTGCTCTTAGTACTCCATGCCTAAGAGTCTCAGTACTCTATGTCAAGTACTATGCTAGGCTTTGCTGGCACACAGGTAAAGCAAGTCTCTGGCCTCAGGTGCAGGCAGAGCATATTAGATATCATTATATATTCATTTGTGTTATGGGTTGGGTAGTGGCAGGCTGAACAAAGGAAAATAAAGCACAATAAGTACACGGCATGTGAGGGTAGGTTAGGGGTGCCCTCTAAGATGGCTGAGTGAGGAGGCCTCACTTTGTGAGCTGCACCCTGGAAGAGAGACACAGAGCAGGGAGCCGGTGGGGAGAGCCGGGAAGAGACAGCAGCATGTGTGAAGGCCCGAGGTGGAAGCATGATTGCCATGGGGCCCGTGGGGTGACGACGGTAGAAAGTGAGTACTAGCCAAGTGACTAGAGCCAGCTCCTTAAGGTCTGTGGCCCCCAGTACCTGGAGTTTTCTTTGAATTGTGATGCGGACATTGCGGATTTGGAGCAGAGAAGTGATGGGATCTTCTCTTCCTTTGAAGACTCATGGAGCTTCTAGGAAGAGCAGACGACAGAGGCTGCAGTGCAGAGGGGAGGAGCGGTGGTGATGAACATCGTCCAGTAGCTCAGAGCAGGGGCGAGCACCAGGCGTCGCGCAGCCAGTGGGCAGGGGAGCTGCCTGCTGAGATGGAGGCGGTAGAAGGTCCAGCACTGAGAGTTCTGTTTACATCTTGAGGTATAAATGCCTCTTTCATATCCAGCTGCCTTTATCGTCTCTCCACTTGGCACAGCTGAGACTGAGCTCAGGCAGAGGCAGCACCAAAAGGCCGCTTATCTGTGGCACCTCGCTGGCTGCTCCACCAGGGACATGGCTCCTGAAACGCCCTCAGCTTCTGCTCTCTGGTCTTGGCTCAGTCTGCCACACTAGGTGGCTCTTTGGGGACTTGCTGTAAATGCTTTTCCATTTGGCCCAAATGCCTGGGCCATCATGTCCCCCAGGCATCCAGTGTTACACAGTGTCACACATGTCACTCAGTGTCACACAATATCACATGTCATTCACTGTTACACAGTATCACACACCATTTAATGTCACACATCATTCCATATCACACAATGTCCTCAGTGTCATACCATGTCATATACATCACTCAATGTCACAGTGTCACACAATGTCACACACCACTTAATGTTACACATCACTCGATATGTCACATGTGTCATTCAATATCACACAATGTCCTCGATGTCACACAATGTTACCCACATGTAGCACTCATGTCAATGTCACATATCACTTAGTATAACAGTGTCACACATATCACTGTCACACAGTATGCTCAATGTCACAGTGTTACGCACACCACTCAGTGTTACACAGTGTCACTGAATGTCAAGCACACCACTCAGTGTCACATGATGTCACACAATATCTCATCACACACTGTCACACAGTATCATTCACACCACTCAGTGTCATGTAATGTCACACAATATCTCATCACACACTGTCACACAATATCATATCACTCAGTGTCACATGATGTCACACAGTATCTCATCACACACTGTCACACAGTATCATTCACACCATTCAGTGTCACGTGATGTCACACAATATCTTCTCATCACACACTGTCACACAGTATCATTCACACCATTCAGTGTCACGTGATGTCACACAATATCTTCTCATCACACACTGTCACACAGTATCATTCACACCATTCAGTGTCACGTGATGTCACACAATATCTCATCTCACACACTGTCACACAGTATCATTCACACCACTCAGTGTCACACAGCATTATGGTTTCTATCCACTTGTGTTCTGGCCATCTCAAGAGATGCTGCTCCCAGAACTGAGGGCAGCTCTCCTGCTGGGCTCCAAGCCCAGTGTCATGGCTCCTCTGAGCCCGTCTCATGGTATCACCAAGCCTGTGCTGACTGTCTAGGTGGTCACCTCACACTGTGGCCTCCTACGACACTTAACAGCTGCCTGCTTCACAGAGGACACACGCAGTGACTCTGCTGTACTCCAGTTCCCTATACAACACACTGGACATTTTCTCCTCCTACTTCTGGTCACATCCAGCATTGCCTGGATGACCTGGGCATAGCAAGGGGAAACACGGTCAGTGTCAGCTGTGTGGTCTCACTGATGGTACCAGGTGCGGCTGGCTGCGGTAGAGGACGCTGCTGCTAACCCCAGTGCTGGAGCATCCATGGGTCCTCTCTGACCAGAATCCCCACCAGCCCGGCCGGCTCAGCATCTTCACGTCTATGTTGACTGGTGCGCCCTTTTGCTGGGAGAAGAAGGCTGTGGAACTACAACAGTGTTTACGCTCCCTGGAAGGGATTAGACACGTTTACATCATTATTCTCCATTGCTTCCACTCCCTTCAGGGGCAGGAAGCTCTCAGTGTAGGACCAAGGGGGACACAACACCTCACCAAACAGTTTTGCTGAGGGCAGCCATGACACCGGCAGTTACTAGAACTCCAGGTTCTCCAGTCAGGGCTCTCTGAGTCCAGTAAAAAGAAAAAACAAAGGAAAAACTAATACTACTCATCCTACTTTTCCTTCGCAATATTTAACAGCTGGCTCCGTGGAGCGTCTGAGGTGAGAACCAGTCTGAGGGCTGGAGCAGTCCTGGGCTGGGGGCAGCTGGGCACGTGACCCTGGGCAGGTCACTTTGCCTCCTCTGTGCTCACTTCCACAGCCGCATGCGATGCCCATGCTGAGGGGCCTTTCAGGGGTGGGGGTCTCTGCATGGTTTCCCTCTGTGCCCTCACCCTGCCCCTCTGGCCTTGGGATGAAACTTTTTTGGCTGAACACTGACACTGTTCTGAGCTTTTCTACCTTTAGGCCAGTGCAGGCTTTGGCCTGGACTTTTGTTGGCCCAGTGTCCATGGGTTACCCAGGCACCCCACAGGCCCTGAGGCCCATTCTCAGCCCTGCTGACCGGGCCTAGCTCCTTGGCCGGCCAGTTTAACTCGGGTCTTGGTCAGACCCTCAATCCATTGTGTGTCCTTCGTTTGCCACTAACGGTTGGGGTGAGGACATTTTGAGGGCCCAGGACTCCCTCAGGGTGCCTTTCAGGGCACAGAGCATCCAGGATGAGATGGGACTACACTTTGCTTAGAGAACTGAGGCGTATTGAGCACCCCCCACAAAGGGAGAGCTGATGACTGGTACCAGGAGGAGGCCTTTGCCTCATTTCCCCCAGACTCAGCAGCTCCACCTTCTGGGCTTTGGAGAGCCTTGGGAAGCTGAAATGAGGAGTGAGTGTTTCCAAGAATGCCCCTGAGAGGTCACATCGAGCAACAACATGTCTCCATCCTCTGTTTAGGAGGAGGGACCCCAGGGACCTGCGTCAGCACCTTAGCCACACCATTCCATGGCTGGGACCACCAAGGACTGACGTTAGGGGTTGCCAGCCTATTTGGGTACTGCTTTTAGTTGTCCTGCTGGCAAGCTGCTGTCCATCCTGGACAATGGCACCTCAAGTTTGGAAAGAGTCTGAGAGAGCAGGACTGGGTCTAGTGCCATGACCCAGGTTCTGTCTGGGTGCCCTGACTTGTCCTCTGATCACCTGCTCTGTGTGCTGGGTGACGTTTGGTCCCTCTGTTGAGTTTTTCCTTCTGAAACATAGAGTGCAGAGATCGGTAAGGCTGGGCTGCCCAGGATGCTACAGAGGGGGAAGGTGTCCTCTGTGTCTGCGGTCCCCAACCCCTGGGTGTGGACTGGCACTGGTCTGTGGCCTGTTAGGAACCTGGCTACACAGTGGGGGGTGAGCTGAAAGTGAGTGAGGGATGCTTCATCTGTATTTACAGCCACTTCCCATCACTCACATCACTGCCTGAACTCCGCCTCCTGTCAGATCAACTGCAGCACTGGAGTCTCACAGGAGTTTAAACCCTACTGTGCACTGTGGACGTGGGGGGAATCTAGGCTGTGGCTCCTTATGGATTCTAATGCCTGATGATCTGAGGTGGAGCTGAGGGGGTGATGCTAGTTCTGGGGAGTGGCTGCAAATAAGATGATTAGTGAGAGATTTGACCACACAGAGATGATAATAAAGCAGTTGGCTACAGACTCACAGCAAAACCCTATCAGTGAGTGTCAAGTGACAAGCTGCCTCTGCATTATGGTGAATTGTGTAATTGTTTCATAATATATTACAAAGTAATAATAATAGACATAAAGTAAACCATCCTCCCCACCACTAGTCCAGGGAAAATTATTTTCCATGAAACCAGTCCCTCGTGCCAAAAAGTTGGGGACTGCTGTTCTATGTGACCGAAGGTGGAATCTCTGAGGCTGAGCCAGGCGGGACTGAGAGGAGCCATCTTCCCTGTCAGTATGCGCCTTTGGGAAGCCCTGTTCCCACCATTCCCTGGCCAGGCCAGCAGTCTCAGACTGAGCTGAGGTGCCCGGGGAATGACAGTGGCCTCAGGGCCAGGTTTGAGAAGCAGAAGCCATTGTCAGAACACCGTGTAGAGACAGCCGGTACCGGTCATTTGCTTAGGCTGCCGTTACTGCCACAACTCATGCCAAAATGGGCTCGCAGCTTTCCTTTGAATACGCTCCACTCCGTGGAAGACAGGAGATTTAAGCCTGAAATTCTATAAAGATCTTAATTTGCATTTCAAGTATGTGCCTTCTTGAAGCAGGAAACAGGTCAGAGTGGTTGCAGTTCTCACTCTCGCCTCCTGTGATCCCATTAGTGGGAAGACTTGGTGTCTTCCTGGGACTTACTTTTCAAGGCGAGTCACTGTCCCTCGTGGGGAGATGCTCTGACCCTGGAGGACCTTTGTTTCATGGTCTGGGGAGAGACCAGCAAGGTTGGACACCATGAGAATCTGACTGGTCAAGGGCAGAGCAAGGTGGGAGCCTGACCTCCTGGGCCTGTGTTTCTCACTGGTCATTACCCTGACAAGCAAAGTTTCATTTCTGCTTTAATGCTACCATGCACAGAGGCAGGAGGGGACAGTGGTTAGGAGCCTGAATTCTAGAGCCAGACTTCAGGGGTGGCCAGAGCACCCGCCCCCACCAGCTGTATGGCCTTGAGCATGTCACGTGGTTTTCCCTATGAAGAGGCACTGCCGTGCTGGGCCACACGGAGCCACACGGGAGCTGTTGGTCCCTGGGACCCAACCTTTCACTTAGAGAAGGAGCCACCATTTCTGGCCTGCTTTACAGCAACAACGCAGTTTCACATACGTGTTCTTGCATCTTTTCCTTTGCCTTGATAAACAGGACTGAAAAGACCTGGGCTCCGGGCTTGACATTCTGCCCTCAGTAACACTGAACTTGGGAGTTGAAGGGGCATGGAGGGGTGAAATCACACATGTGTGTAGGCACATCAAGTAAAAGGCAGCAAATGAGATGGCATTGGCCACGATGGGCCACTATGAGACTTGGCCTGTCCGTGAGACTTTTATTAGGGAATGCCAACTTATAAAGGGCAATTTCAGGAAAGAAGTTGAGGCTCTTGCTCCTGGGTGGGGACCCTGGAGCCTAGACACGTAAGCGGGGAGAGAGAAATTAATTCCAACCTCAGACAATGGTTATGGGAGGACCTCAGCAAGCTGATCTTGGACAAACAGAATTGTTATCTTTCTGGGCCCTGTGAAAATTAACTACATAGCACTCACATCTGTTTCTGTCTGATGTCCCACTGTTCCAATATGGCTGCCCACAGCCATTCACTTGGTCAGACACAGCCACATCCTGTGTCCCCTAACTTGAGAAAGCAGATCAGGAGCAGGCCTGACAGGGACATGCGGTTCCCAAAAGTCAGGCTTCCAGACAGAATGTGGAGTCCTCGGCTTTTCCTGTCCCTCCTGGACAGAGACACAGTCTGCCATCCTATGGTGACATGACGTGAAGAAGCCCCCAGATAATCTTGTATGCACCCACTCACATACCATCTCGTTACATAGCCATCTTGTTCTCAGCCCCAGTATTGGACAAGAAGGAGGGCAGACAAGCCCTCCCCAAGGAGTGGCTGTCACAGTCGGCTGTCCCCAAGCCCAGTTTAGTGTGATGGACAGATGTTTTCAGACAGATGCCAGCTGTGCACTCAGCCTCCAGTAATCCTGTTTGGGGCTTAGTGCTCTCCAGCCAGACTTCCCGGGAGGATTAACTTCCAACTCTCATCCATCTGTGTGTACGTGTTTTACAACCTGCTGGAGAAAAGGGAACAAACACCATAATCCCCTGTTTTCTGGGTGTTGCTCAGAAGGAAGTGGGCTTTTCTCTTATCAGTAGCAGTGAAAGGAAACTGACCTTCCCAGCCAGCTCTGAGCTAGAGGGGTTTCCAAAGCAGGTCTGTAGTGAACATTGTATCTGAAAGTATTACCCTATTACATTTACATCTTATCAAGATGTGGAAAAATTCTCATTAACCTTCTAATCTTCAAAAATGTGCTCAGCACTTGGCTGGCAATCTCAGTGGTGTCTCCTACAGCAGACAGTTTCTGACAGCTGGAGAAAAACCTCACTCAGCTTAGGGCTTTTTGTCTCCTATTACCAGAGCCACTGGGGATAAGGATGCTGAGACATTTTGGGGACAGGCACTAAATGGTAGACTTTGGGAATGGTTGCACTTGGGTTCGAGCCTGGCCTACTGCTTACTAACCCCACTCTTGCTGTGCTTCCCTGAGCAGTGATTGCTGGCTCTGTCCAAGGTTTGCAGCCCCAGGGTGCAGAGAGAGTCCTAGACGCCCACCCCCAGATGCTGTGTGTCTTTAGATGTGGAGGCTGGCACACAGTAGATAATCCTCAGATGCTCAGGCAGGCTCCTCTTCTCTCCTCCTTTTGCTGTGGTGTCTTTTGTGGTGAATAAATGCATCTGAGAAAAAAGCAGGCAGCAGTTTTGGTGAACAAGGTATAGAATGTTCATACATCATCATTCATGGTAGCCCCAAAGTGGAAACCACCCCAATGCCCATCAGCAGTAGAGACAACGCCCACAGTGTGGTGCCTTTGTGGCATGGATGTCCGCAGACGGCTGGCCACCTCTCACCAAGGGAGGAGCAGCAGAAGCCAGCCACGGAGAATACAGGCAGCACAGTTCCGTGTGTCTGAAATACTGAAACAGGCGACCTAGCAGCTGATGCCGGAATCCTCAGGGTGCCTACTTGAGGCACAGGTGGGACAGTGACATCCTTTTTCTTATTTGAGTGCTGGGTACACAAAAGGGCCCACTTTATGCACCGATTTATTGAGCTGTACGCTCTTGATGTGTGCCCTTTTCTGTATTATGCCTCAAATGAAACATTTTTCAAAACACAAGTGGTGAGATGATATAGAGGAAGTTCCCTGAGTTGAAGTCCTTAGTGGTACAACTGAGGGGCTGAGGGAGCCATTGAGCCTCTGCCACTGCTGCTGTCTGGGCGGAAGACACTAGCAGGGGAGCACAGGTTATTTGCCCACTGGCAAAATAAGCTGAAAACACACTGAGAAGCAGCCAGAGGAGTCTTGAAATACGACGTGGTGCTCAGAGCAGCCGCGGTCTCTGCAGGGCAGTGTGCGTGGCGGGCAGAGCCTCCACTCTCTCTTTTCCCTTCTTTGTCTCCAGCACCCATTGAGGAGTAAGTCGAGTGGGATGCATGGCAGCATTGAAGAAAGATGACATTCCAGTGACAGGTGCTGTGAGACACTGGGAGGGCGGGACACTGGAAGTCCTCCTGCCATCCATGTCCTTTCCTCTCTGGGTAGGTCAGGGAGCTGAGCACCAGGGAGTTTGGCTCAAGAGGGGATGTGGCAGGCAGAATTGTGCCACTGGAGGGTCAGCATTCACTTTACTTTGTTCTGGTTCTCCAGATGTAACCTCTAGCTCTGGCATTAGGACCTGTCGTCCTGAACTTGGGCCCTTCCCAGGAGACCTGTGGGCTCTGTCCTCCTGCTTCTTGCCCTCACCCCTCCCCCAATCCAGACTTTGCTATCCAAAGGGGCTGTTCCTTCCTGAGCCTTACTCTGGCAACAAATTCGTACTGAGGGGTTATTATCCAAAAATTTGATGTGGTGCTTTCTCCTCAAAGTATTGTAACTTGGGACTCTTGGGACTATCCCAGCCTCAGGAGTAAATTATTAACAGGTGTGGGTGAAACGTCACTGTTGCATTTGTATGCACACAGAGTGACACGGCAGTGCCCTGGAGGGCTCCCTGACAGCTGCATAAAGGGTGACAGTGATGAGCAGGTGGGGCTGGACCCTGCGACCCCCAGAGCAGGTTCATTCTGTGGTGGATTCTCAGGTTCGGCGGAGGCCTGCATCCAGCCCACCTGCTGTCAGCATTGATGAAAGCCTAAATGTCACATCAGGGAGAAGAGGCCACAGGTGCCGTTTGATCTCCCTCTGACAGTGAAGGTCCCATCTCTTTTCTGAAGGGGCTGACACGAGAGACATGGAGATGTGATGGTGCTAAGCCAACAACTTTTCCTGAAAAGCAAACTGTTAACCTTTACTTCTTATAAAGTGTGCTAGAAAGCAACATCATCTGGCTGAACCTTCTGCAAAGGTGGAGCAGCCATAGCTATACTGTCCGCTGTGGTAGCCACTGGCCTCGTGTAACTATTGAGCACCAGAAATACAGACAGTGCAGCTTATTAGGTCCTGGGGTGATTTAAAACAACATAAATTCCTTCTCTCCAGGCCACAGGTCTGAGATCGAAGTGTCATAGGTTGGTTCCTGCTGTGGGCTCTGAGGGACAATCCACCCCAGGGCTGTCCCCTGGCTTCTGGTAGTTCTGGGCAATCCTGGGTCTTCCTTGGCTCGACATGGACCGCTCTGATCTCTGCCTCCATCTCCACATGAAGCCTCCCCTGCAGTCTGTGACCAGATTGCCCTCGTCTTATAAGGGAACCAGCTGTCAGATTAAGGCCCACCCTAACTGAATATGACCTTATCTTAACTAAATTCCATCTGTATGATGCCGTTTCTGATAAGGTCACATTCAGAGGTACCAGGAGTGAAGGTATCAGTGTATCTTTTTGATGAAAGAAAAAATTCAACTCATAATGGTGACTAAGGAATTGTGCTTTGAATTTTAAATTTAAATAGCCACATGTGGCCAGAGACCGACACTTGGACAGCACAGCTGTAAACGTGGATAGAGAATTTGGCTAACTCAGCAGTTACATTCAGAGCCACCTTGGCCTGTGACTTGGGCTACGTCAGGTGCAATGAGGCTTCTCCGAGGGCAGCTGCTGAGCGCTGGGTGGAGCCAACTCTAAGTGTTTTGCATGAAGCTAGTTGCTGACTCAGTTGGCACATTAAGGCTGCTATAATTCTCTGTGTTCTTGCCTGCATGGGAACCCCCAGGGCGCCCTGTGGCATCCCTGCTGATGTCCCCGGTCAGGCTGGATGGGCTCTGTGTGGACTTGTGGTCTCTGAATGGGCAGGACAGGCACCAAGGATTGTTAGGGCCTGGTAAAGCCAGGCACTCCCTGAGTAGAGGAAGGTAAGGGAACTGTGGCCTGGCCACACAGGGGAACCTCAAAACTGCCACCAGACTTCCCCGTCTCTGTGTGGCCCGGACAGGCCCATTCTTCACCTAGAACCCAGATGATTTCCTAAAGCAGGTGGCTCACAGAGTATGGGTCTGAAACCCAAAGCCTTGGCCACACCTGGAAACTTGTAAGGAAAGCCAATTTGACAACCTTCATCCCAACTAGCAAATCTGAATCTCTGGGAGTGAGGCTGGAAACTGGGGTGTAACCAACTGCCAGGTGACTCTGATTCTTGCTAAAATTTGGAACCCCTGGCATAGGACCACATTTGTTACCATGAGCCACCAGAGGGTCTCGTTAAAGGCAAGTTTGGTCCTGCAGGTCTGGGGTGGGCCCAAGAGGCCAGTGTGGCCGATAAGCTGCGTGACATCCAGACTCCTGGTCCCCAGGCCACACTCCAAGGAGCCAGAGTCTGCAACCCCAAACTCCCCAGGGGCTGGGACTCTGTGTGTTTACTGTCCCTGTGTCTGGCACAGAGCCCACCTATAAAGCACTTCTGTCCCATTCATCCAACTTAAAATTTTTGGGTGCTGGAGAGGGAGCAGCTAAAAGTCACCTCATATTTCCCCCAGTGGAAGAAGAAAACACCATTTTACAATGACTTATTCAATGACCTGTTTCCTGTTAAATAATAAAACAAAAGCCACACTGCCAAGAGCTGCACTGCGAGATTTCAGGGGGTGAGGTCATTACCCTTATATGCAGCAGAGTATCGGCTGGTGTGGGCGCCTCCTATCGGACACTTTGGGGACACTGATGCTTGGCAGCCTCTGGCAGCAGACCACTGTTCCCTCAGCCACCTCCTTGCTCCTCTCTGTCCCCAGCTTATCTCCATCCCAATCTTTCTCAAAGACCAGCCTCTTCTAAGAACTGCCAGCTGCCCCCCACGGGCCTGAGCCCTTTGCTGGTCTCAGGCTCCTTGGCTTACTCAGCTTTCACATATTTATGGGCGTCTTTTCTTTTTCCAAAGAGGCAGGTTCCTCGTATGCTCCCTCAAGTTGTGTCTTTTTGGGCTCATACATTTCTCTCTCCCCTCGGTTGTCTTACCTGGTTGTCTGGACCCCCTTGCGTACACCCAGCACAGTAGGTGCCCAGGAAATACTCATCACCTCATTGATTAAGTGACTTATTTCAAGGCAAAAATAGTATGAAATAGCCCTTTGCTATTTTTTAACTAAAAAGTAAACATCCCGACGGGAAGGAGGAGCCTCCGCAGCAAATTGCTGGGGCTGCCCCATTGACTGCTGTGGGCCTGAGGCTCGCTGGCCCCTGGGAACTGCAGCTGCTCTTTGCGGGGTAGGGGCGCTGAGGCGGAACTGGGCAGAACCACATGGGTGTCCAGCCAGTGGTCGGCTTCTCCCCAAGATCTGCTGGGACTCAGCCAACAGGCAGCTCAGGGAGAAGGCAACTTTGGTGGGGGTTTCAGAAATATCACAGTAGTAACTGCAGCGGGGCCCTCACTGCGATGAGCACATTTGGTTTCTCAAGGATCCCCTTCTAATGCGCAGGTGGGCTTCTGCGGCAAACGTCACAGAGGCCAAAGAGATACACTTTGGGGCAGGGGCAGGGGTAGGGATCGGAGGACAAAGGGTGGCCTCAAACATCAGGGCATTCAGGGAAAACTAGAGACTTTGGAAGGCTCTGCCAACTTGCATTTATTTCCCACACTCTCTGGCTGAGATTCAGATGAGCGTTTGAGCTGGTCAGTCACTCATGCTGGTGTGATGTGACCTGATTGTAGGGCCTTCTGGCAGGTGCCTTTTCTCAGGGATCCACCCTGCACCCCTGGTGCCTCAGAGGGACCACAGGCCCATGTCCCAGGCTTCTAGACAGGTATGCAAGGGGTCGGTGCAGGTATTAATTGCACCCATCCTCTTTGCTCCTAACATGGAGTCCCTCAAAAGCACATGTGGGCACAAAGGACAGGGAGTTTGAGATACAGTACCAGGAAGCACAGGTGAGGGGTGGGAATGTAGGCTGGGGAGGGCAAAAGGCTAATAAGAATACTGTAATAAGCAAGTGACAGGTGTGGGCAGCTAGAGTTCAGCCTCCTGAGGGACTCTGTGAAGTGTCAAGCTGGGTGTTCCTGAGCATCACCCCACTGGGGGACAGGGAGCCCTAGGGTATGTGTCTGCTTAGGTGGGACAGGGGGCCTTCCACACGGGGGATCCTGGCCACCTGAGGCTGGAGCCAGGCCTCCTTCTCCACTTCTGTCTCCTCAGCTGTCCCTTCTCCAGACTCCTCTTCACGTGTGCTTGTTTGTACCCGACTTGGAAGGACAGGAGAGGTCTGCCCAGCCCTGACCTTGCCTGCAGCTGAGACCTGCTTTTCGCACTGGTTTTTTTTCTTTTTTTAGAGACAGAGTCTCACTTTGTTGCCTCTAGTAGAGTACTATGGCATCACAGCTCACAGCAACCTCCAGCTCTTGGACTTAGGCAATTCTCTTGCCTCAGCCTCTCAAGTAGCTGGGCACTACAGGTGCCTGCCACAACGCCTGGCTATTTTTTTGTTGCCTTTTGGCCAGGGCTGGGTTTGAACCCACCACCCCCAGTATATGGGGCCCACACCCTACTCACTGAGCCATAGGTACCACCTTCGCACTGGGTTTTTAAATCCAGGGCCCTATGTTTTGAAAGTTTGATGATAGTGGGTGAAAGGTGAAACCTTCCATAACCAGGGGTGTTGTCCTCTTAGCTGTGGGAAATTTAAGCAAGGAAAAGAGGTCCTTGTTCTGAGTCAATGGAGGGATAACAACGTCCTTTGGCTGAGTGATGCCAGCAGGCCTGGGCCTGCAGAGAAGGCCCAGCTCCGGTCCCGAAAAGCCCCACTTTCTCACCCACCCCAGACCTCAAGAGTAGTCACTGTGCCATACCTGTGATGAGGTCCTGTGGAGGCATTGCATTACTGCTGATGCCACAGGTGACCATGAAAGTGGGGACAGGCACAGGCCATTGAGAAGGCCCCTGGCTGAGCTTGTCAGCACCATGCTCTACATGTTAAAGGACAAGGGGCAGAAAGGAGGAGGCACAGGAGGTGTGGGTGTGAGATGAACAAAGTCTGGCTGGGCTCCTGGCAGCCTTGCAGGGTGGGGAGAAGATACTGTGTGAGTCTGAGCCTCGGGCCACAGGGGCATATTGGCATCTCCAGCAAGTGGCACTGGGCCCTATGCTGGCATCAGGCCCACCCCACAGACCCCTGAAGAGCAAGTGTCACCTATATACAGGTGGGGTCTGCTTCCTGCCTCCAGATGAGGACCAGGCCCCCCTTGCTGTGCTGCTAGGCTGGAGCACATGGTGCCTACAGTTCTCACCTGTCCACAGGCCAGGAAGGCTGCACCTGGGCTAAGAACAAGGCCAGCCCCAGCCTATAGCTTCTGCTGAGACAGGATGAAGCACGAAGCCACCTGCTGTCCAGGGGCAGAGTCCCACTCAAGAGTTGAGACTTTAAGTATCCCTTTCCTGACCATTAAATGGAGGCTCAGAGTGTAAGTGTGTGGCCCTCATTAGCAGAGAGTCAGAGTGTGGTGCTGAAGTCCCCACCAAACACGTCCAATGAGGGCAGGGACTGTGTCTTCTCCCAGTGTATTCCCAGCCCTTGGCACAGAGTCCAGAACAACACAGACACCCAACAGGCCCCTGAGTGACCATTCACTTGGGCAAATACACAGACTGGCTGTCACCAATGGCTGCTCCCATTTCGAGCACCTCCTCTCTGGTGTCTCTCGGGACAATTCACAGTAAGGTGCTTTGCCTTTTCCCCCCTAAGAAGGGGACAGATATTTTATCAAATGGCTTTCTTTGGAAGGAAAGTTGAAAAGTACCAAAGGTCAAAGTGACAGACTGTGTGCTTCTGTGACCACGTCAGAAGGAGCAGGTTTAAGCCATGGAGGAACAGGTGACTGTCGCTTTAATTTACACAACACAGAGTCATCAGACTCTGCTGAGCTGCTGGCTCTGTGCCTAGGGACACACCCCCACTTCTCTCCTGTTATGTCACCAAGGCAGCCCCACCAGGTGTCATGTAAATGTCACATTACCCTTGGCAGGGCTTCTCCGATAGCACATCGGAAACTTGGCGGTGGTGCCAAGAGTGCCTGACGTCTCCCTGGTCTCCCTCCTGCCTCAGGCCTGCTGACCATTCCTGGTCCTGTGACCGCCACCCAGAAGAAAGGAGTGGCATTGGCACAGGTTAACAGATGGATTCTGACCAAGAGGCGCTGGGGCAGCCCCAGGGCAGCCCCAGCCTCACTGTAGGAGCAGTGTGTGCATCAGACATCCTCTCCCTGTTCTGGGCACTTTGTGTCCCTTGTGAGGGGTGTGAGGAAGCTGGCTATATGTGCAGGCAGCCGTGAGCTGCTGTCCCACAGGAAAAGGGACAGGTTGACCTGGGACAGTTGGCAATGTCTCGGGAGAAACAAAGCCACAGCAAAGCAACAACAAAGCCCAGAGGGAAGGTTGGAAGGCGCTCAGTGGTGTGTGTGTACACACAATGGAATATGACATTCCATGTCGGGGGACCTCACAACTGCTATGATGTGCATGGGCGAACCCTGGGGACATTATGTGGGGTGGAATGACCCAGGCACAAAAGGATAAATACTGTCTGATTCCCCTTGTGAGTTCCTAGAGTAGTCAAATTAGTAGAGACGAGAAGTAGAGTGGTGGTTACCAGGGGCGGGGAGGGCGATGGGGAGTTACTGTTTAGTGGGTACAGAGTTTCAGGTTTGCCAGAAGAGGAAGCTGTGTCGGTGGTGGCAGTGAAGGCTGCCCAGGGGTATGAGCACTTGGTGCACTGCACCGCACCCTGAGAAGTGGTCGAGACGGTCAGTTTTATGTTGTGTGCATTTTAACACAATTAACACATTTTATAAGAGATTAGTTTTGATCAGCAAATCAGCTTATTCAGTATCTTAATCTATGTAGGCTGCTCACAAAATGCCATAGGCGGTATGTCCTATAAACAGCAAAAGTGCACTGCTCACCGTTATGGAGGCTAAAGTCCAAGATCAGGGTGCTGGCAGATTTAGTGTCTGGTGAGAGGCTTTTTCCTGATTCATAGATGGAGACATCTCCCATGGTGGGAGGAACAAGGGTCCTATCTTTTTTTTTTGAGATAGGGTCTTGCTCTGTCACCCAGGCTAGAGTGTCATGGCATCAACCTAGCTCAGAGTAACCTCATTCCTGGGTTCAAGGGATTCTCAGCCTCCCAAGAAGCTGTGACTACAGGCGCCCACCAGAACACCCAGCTAATTTTTCTGTTTTTAGTAGAGATGGGATCTCCAACTCCAGAGCTCAAGTGATCTTCCCATCTCTACATCCGGAGTGCTAGAATTAGAGGTCTGAGCCATCTAGGGCCCCTTTCTAAGGGGACTCATCCCATTTATGAGAGTCCACCCTCAAGACTGATCACCTCAAAGGCTATGCCTCCTAATGCTATTGCCTTGGGGCTTAGGATTCACATATGAGTTTGGTGGGGACATTTAGTCCATAGGGTTCAGAAGGTTTTACTAATATTGCTTAGGCATTCATAGGCATTTGTTTACTCAGCATATAAATTTCTTTAAAAAGCAAATAAGACAGCACAATTTTTTATAATAAAGCTTTCCAGGTGATGCTGTAACACAGAACCCTGTCTTGGGCATTGCCGGGGGAGGCCACGGGGCCGGAAGTGGGACGTGGGAGGTATTTCCACTCCTGCAAAATCCTCTGCGGGACAAGCAGCAGCTCAGCACGGGCCTGGCACTTTCACCTTTGCTCTGTGACCCAGTATGCACCCCTGGGGAACCCCCCGCTGGCCTCGTGGCTGGCTCAGGCTGCCCATGCTATGCGTCCCGGCCTCTCCTAGGCAGCCGGACATTGTCAGGCTTTTCTGTGTGCTGGACCTGTGCCAGCGACCCCTGAGAAGACGACAGTGACCCATTGGCCTGTCCAAAGCTGTGAATGCCAGTGCATCAAGGACATAGAGGTACCAGAGGCCCCTGCCCTCCATAGTGTGCTACAGGTGAAGCTGGGTGAGCCTGCTGCCCAGGGGGTACAGGCTGTGTGGGCACAGCTGACCTGAGGGAGGAGCAAGGTCGCCTGGGTGACAGACCCAGGCCTGACTGCTCACCAAGCAGGGATCTGACTCTTTCCCCTCAGCCCTCCTCAGTGGCTCCATTCTGTCTACTTCAGAAGGTGACCTTTGGGCCAGAGGGAGAGGGCTTCCAGCTGCTATTTTTATTTGAGCAGATCTTAGGCCCCACAGTTGAAGAAAGGCTTAAGCGTCCGCATCAGAACTCAGACTTTGACTGTCCCTCCTTCCAGGGGCCACCCCACTGTCCCCCAACTCATGTTAGAGCACTTTTTTTTGTGACAGAGTTTCAAGCTGTCACCCTGGGTAGAGTGCCATGGTGTCATAGCTCATGGCAACCTCAAACTCTTGGGCTCAAATGATCCTCTTGCCTCAGTTTTTTTCTATTTTTTGTAGAGATGGTTTCTTGCTTTTTTTGCTCAGGCTGGTCTCCAACTTGTGAGCTCAAACAATTCCCCCTGCCTCAGCCTCCCAAGTGTGCTAGGATTACAGGTGTGAGCTACCTCGCTCAGCCGCGTTAGAGCAGCCAGGATTATTGAGTTGTTATTTACATGCAGAAAAATTCACCCTTTTTAAAAAGTGTGCAGTTCTGCATGTTTTGACAAACACGAATAGTGCTATCATCACCACCATCAAGACACAAAGGAGTTTCATCACCCAAAACCTCCCACATGCCCTTTCACAGTCAGCTTCTCCTCTCACCCTCAGCAAACACTGATCTTGTTTTTCTGTCCCCTATAGTTTTGCTTTCTCCAGAATGTCACATAAATGGAAAAATACAGCATGCAGCCATGTCCGACTGGCTTCTTTCTCTTAGCAAAATGCACTTGGCATCCATCCAGGTTGTCGCCTGTATCAGTGGCTCTTTCCTTTTTAGTACTGAGTAGTGTTCTACTGTACAGACATGCCAGTTTATTAACTCGGCCCATGAAGAGCATCTGAGTTGTTTCCAATCTGGGGCAATGTGAATAAAGCCACTAAAAACATTTGCATTCTGGTTTTTTTTTTTTTGTGAACACATTTTCATATCTTCTAGGGGTGGCACTGCCAGGTTCTGTGGTAAATGCATATTTAACTCTGTGAGAAACTGTCAGACTAGTTCCCAAAATAGCAATACCATTTTGCGTTTCCACCAGTGACGTGTGAGACTTCCTGTTGTTCCAAATTCTCACCAACACTTAGTATTGTCAGCTTTTTTTAGCTAGTCTAATAGCTGTGCAGTGGTATCTCATCATAGTTTTAATTGGCGTGTCTGTAGGGATCAATGATAAGCATCTTTTCTTGTGCCTATTTGTTATCTGTGTATCTTCTTTACTGAATTATCTGTCTAAATCTTCCATCCACCTTTTTATTCAGGTTTTGTTTTCCTATTACTGAGTGTCAAGAGTTCTTTATATATTCTAGATGCGAGTCCTCCATCGCATCTGTGTTTTCAAACACAATCAGCTATCTGTATCTGCTGTTTCTGCATCCTCAGATTCAACCAATTGCAGATCGAAAATATTCTCAAAAAATAAACAAATAAAAATAAAACAATAAAAAATGATAACAATCAACAACTGTTTACTTAGCCTTGACATTGCATTAGGTATTATAGGTAGTCTAGAGATGATGTGAGGTGTTTGTGAGGAAGTGTGCAAGTTCTGTGCAAATACCACACCTGTCTTTGGGTTTTGATGTCCTCAGTATGTTGGGCAGTGGGTCAGTTCCTGGCACAAATCCCTGGAGGTGTCTCGGGCTCAGTGTGTTTCTCCTGGCCACTTGTTTCATTTTCTTAACAGTGTCTTCTGAAGAGCTTAAGTTTTAAATTTTGATGGACCCTAATTTATCCACTCGTTCTTCTGTGGGCCATGCTTGTTGAGCACTTTACTGACCAAAGTTGTTCCCACATAGCACCGCAAGGGTTTCTTGAGCAGGAAAGGTGCCCGGGCCCCTTGCTGGGCTAGAGGTGCAGCAGTAAATAGCCTCACTGCTGCTCGCACTTCCCAGAGGAAACAAGATACATAAAGAAACCACCAGAGCATATTATAATTTTACAGTGTCAGAATGTGCAAAAGCGCTTAGCAAGGAGGAATGATTCCCTTCAGAAGTATGAAGGCCTTCCAGAGGATGAGCTTAGCTAACATTAGATGCTAAAGCTGTGGAGTGAATCAGAAGATAAACGGGGGAAAACAGCACTTCCCACAGCACTGCGTTCACATATCATTTTTCACACACCCATTCTAGAAACCCAGTGACACAGCTACCAAAGAGAACACGGTGTCGGGGCTGTACGTGCTGCTCTCACAGCACCTTCCTAACAACTGCCCTGTTTGTGTCAAGTGACGGCATCTGAGTGGCCTTCCGAAGGGTGGCCAGGATTAACCAGGTGTGAACCTTCTGGGTGAGAACAGTGTGCAGAGAGGGGAGACTGGGGCATTGTGGGGGTTTGCCAAGTAGGTGAACCATCTGGAGGGCATTGGGGGACTTCCCACCCTGAAATCATGCCAGCAGAGGGCTGAGTTCTCCCTCCCCAGAGAACCAGTTCTCCATAGGGGGTGACTGTGCAGCAGACCTGGACCCAAGAAGCACTGGGAATTCCAGGCTCCCCAGCAAGGTGATCCCTTTCCCAGGGATCATCTATGTTTCCGCTCTATTAAAAACACAAGAAAAAATTCAGAGATGGTGCTGTAATCTTTTATTATGGCCCTGAACTTCCAGAATTATGGTGGTTGTTGCTATTAGAGGCAGAAGTAAATCCTGGGTTTGAGATTCTGGAATGTCTTTGAAAGGATGCTGCCAATAGGTGCTTCCACTGTGAGATGCTTAATCTCTTTTATTTGCAACCTTCCTTCCTTTCCTCCTCCTCCTCCTTGGAGAACTGCACCCATTAGTCATCAGAGGCAGACAGCCAGCAGAGCTAACTGTCCCTTTCATCAGTGTGAGTAGAGACAGCTGAGAGCTGAGAACAGCACCACAAAAGCCAGCTTGGGGGAAGAGGTGGCAGCCTGGATACCATCCCAACCTCCCCACTGTCACCCTGGCACCTGACACTGAAGGGCCTGCCGGGCAGCCAGGCAGCCGGGCAGGTCAGATGATGTTGAGTCAACAGAGCCCCAGCAGAGCCCTGCCGGGAGTCCCATGGCAGCCGGCTGCAGCCAGCACCCAGAGGGGAATGCTAACCCCTGGCTGCAGCTGCCACCTGGCCTCCTGGGAGGCTCAGGAGGAAGGGCAGAGCTGGGCAGGAAACATATTCACAGATGGCCTCCCCATGCCTGGCAGAGCCTCCTGCCCCTCTCTGCTGGACATGGCTCTCAAAGTGGAGGTTTGGGAAACTGCCCCTGTGGCCCACATGTCGTCATGCCCAGTAGGGCAGTGCACCAGAAATCAACTCAGGATATGCCTTGAGGAAGGGGCAGTAACTTAAAGCCCTCCCTACTTCATCCACAGCCCCTCTCTCGTTCCAAGTCCAGAGTGATGAGGCTGGTTGAGCTGAGGGAGAACCCCTCACACACACCCTAGGCCAATCAGGGGCCACTGGAGTACAGTTGGAGGCCACGTTTCCTCAGTGGAGGGCTCCTGGCATCTGCATGGGTAGGGAGATCTTTCATCAAAGACTCAGAGCAGATTCAAACAGCCAAATTGCAGAAAGTATAGGAAAAACTCAAGGTACGATTTCAGAATTTTAAAACCATGTTCTGGAAACATCAGTGTGACAAGGTTCCAGGGAGGCATGGTCTTGATTTGGTCATCATGCTGATTTTTCCTCCTAAACTTCAGTCCCATTTTCTCCTTTTAAGGGTCCCTCAGAGATTTCTGAGTTTGGGGCTTCACACTACAGAGTGGGCACAGCTGCTATTAGAAGCTGGGACAGTGAGAGTGAGGCCACCTGCGGGAATAAGAACTGGGGAAATGCTTTGGGGCCGCTGGAACACAAGTTCTTAAAGCCTGACTTCTGGGGAATTCGAAGGGCCCTGACATTATTATACAGGGTGTCCATAAAGTTCATGTGCAATTTTAAAATAGACAAACTTTATGGCCACCCTGTATAAGAGGGAGAGGGAGAGAAATTTGTATATCCATGCTTCATTTATCAATTTTATTAGATTATCAAAGCATCCCAGGACTCAGGAAAGTTTAAGACCCACTTCTTCCCCAGTTTCTAAGGAAGATTCCCCAAACAAGTGGTCAACAACCAGGAACTTCCAAAAGGGCTGGCAACAGACTGAGTAGTGTCCGAGTCTGCTGGAGACACAGGGAGAGGAACCCACTATGGGGTTCCCTGGTCAGCGCAGGGACAGGCAGAACCCTGGCTGACAAGGGCCTCTCTGGAGGAAGCATGCTTTGGGGCTTCTGGACCCTCCCCTTCGCCATGTCTCAGCAGGGTTAATTCCAAGTTTACCCTCAAACCAGATCTGCTATTGTCCAGCATGGCCATACCTGTGTGTACTAGACAGGCTGGCTTTGCCGGAACAGTGTGCCTTAATGATTCTGTGTCAGAAACAGGCATCTCAGAGAAATCAAGGTTAAAGCTACTTTTCTAAACTTGCAGAAAAATCTAGTCCTGATCTAAGAACACATATGTGCAGGGTAGGGCACCTGGGAGATCCATCCCCCTAGCCAGCGCCAGAAAGCCTTTACCCTGCCCACTGGGCACCGTGGCGTTAGCCTGAGAGTATGAAACTCCATGGGTCTCCTGCTGAATTGGTGTCCCTCCCTCATTCCTAGGAAATGAGAGTCACCAGGCTGAACAGGAAGGAAACCAGGTGCCACCTCACTTCCTCCTCTGCCTCCTCCCTCCCCTCCCAAATCCAGTGTGCGGGGCCTTGGCCTTCCACTTCACACCCCATATAGCCTGTGGGTAGGGCCGGCTGAAGAGCCCTGGTGGGAAGGAGGGTGAACACCAGAGAGGCAGCCCAGGGCAGGCACCCCGACCCCGGGTGCTCACATCGCACAGTGAGAATACCTGCTCTTCCCTGCTCCCTACACAAACGGCCTCCTCTCTGGGACCCCCAGGGAGTAAACCTCCCGGGTACAGGGCAGGAGTACTAGGGTCCAAAGACCTGAGTCACTGCTGTGGCCCTGCTCCTGAGCTGGTTGTGAGCTGGATACCTCACCTCTCAGGGCCTGTGTGTCCTTGCCTGGAAATGAGGCTATGAGATGCTTGTCCCCTAAGCCCACTGCCATCCTCACACACAGGCTCTCTGCCTTTTGCTTAGTGAAGTGCTGAGTGTTATGTTTTGGGTCCATGAAGCAGAACTCCAGCCTCGGGTGAGCATGAAGAAGGTAGAATGGTCACAGCCAGAGCAGACAGCAGAGGCCAGTACCACATTGTTGGGGGTAATCTGAAATTCGCCCCCGTGAGATGCCCATTTTCTCCTCTGGCCCACCATTTCTGTTTTGCCTTTTATTGCCAGTTTACCTGTGCAGATACCCGTATGCTAGAGCCAGCCACTTATTAATACCTACACAAGAATGATACCAGGTGTGCAGAGCCCTGAAAAGCTGTGTTTTTTTCCTGGATTCCTTCTGGAGAATAAGAACCCTAGAAAATCTCCTAAAAGAAGTTTGTTTTAAGATAAGTTTTCACCTTCTGTATTACCAAAATGCTTTGACTCCACAATGACTCAGGTATTTTCCAACATATTTTGAATGGAATCAGTTGTAAAAGGTTGTGAGACAGATTCTCAGAGCCCATAACCAAAACTTGCAGCCCCAAACCTTATTCCAAATTAATGCATGAATTAAGAGGGAGCTCAGTGGCACCAGAGCTGGAGCTCTGGTTTTAAAGCTGTTCATGCCAATCCTGAGGCAAAAGGCCAGAAACCACCCCTAGGGAGGGTACTGTGCTGGAGTGGGGCAGGGAGGACCCCTGGAGGGTGAGGAACAGAGGATTCTGCAGCATTCAGAGCCAGGCCTCGAAGCACCAGCCAGAAAGGAGCAGAGAGACAGGGAAGGAAAGGGGAGGACTGGCCTGGTGTCTAGAGATGATGACACCAGCAGCAGCTTCTGCATGAGGCCATCCCTGGCCGCTGGAAGAGTGATTTCCATCCCAGACCAGGGGACTTGAACTCAGGAAGAAGAGAATGTGTTTCCTCAAATCAGGGAGCTCTGAGAAAGAGGGCTGTGGCCCTAGGGCCACGTGGCCATGAAGAATGAGAACTGTAGGTTACTTTACAGTGGTTCTCAACCTTCCTAATGACTCCTAATGCTGTGACCCTTTAATACAGTTCCTCATGTTGTGGTGACCCCCCAGCCATAAAACTATTTTCATTGCTACTTCATAACTGTAATTTTGCTACTGTTATGAATCGTAATGCAAATATCTGATATGCAGGATGTATTTTCATTGTTACAAAGGAGTCATGACCCACAGGTTGAGAACTGCTGCTTTAGACGTTTCTTCTCTGTAAAAAGAGGGAGTTGGATTAAATGAATTATTCCAGAACTTATCTGACCATCCATATCACCTGCAGAACGTTAGAAAGCTCAGATCCTAGACTTTACCCTAGCCTCACTCAGTCAGAATCTTCCAGGCCTTAGGAGAACATGTATTCACAAGGCCCCCACGTGAGTCTTACAGTTCCAGCCCTGTTTGGGAACTGCAACCTGGGAGTATTGCACTGTCCCTGTAGCCTGGATACTCTCTGCTCAGTATGTTGGGTTCAAATCAGTGGGGACAGAGAGCTGGGACAGCCCAGACCAAGGGTTTTGCATGAAACCTTCTCACTAGGCAGTGAGGACAGAAGGAGATTCATGAGTCTATCATCTAGTAAGCCAGATATTAAAGATATTTGTAAAAAGCATATGATAAATGCTAACACTTTTTAAAATTTTTCTTTTAAAAATATAGATTGGTGAGAAATTATTCCAAAAAAATTAGGATCCCAAAGAGCTGTAGTTTATATGGGTCAACTATATCAATACTTATCATGTTAGAAATTAAAACTAAGCAAATTTTAAAATAGTAATTCATTTACAAAGAACAATAATGAACTTATTACCTATTAAAACACATAATGTATGTTTTAAGAGTGTAAAGGGGTCTTGAGACCAAAATTTGTCTGTGAGCAGCAGTTTCCAAGGAAAAGCTAAGGGTGGACAGTCCCATGAGCACAGACCCCTTCCAGAGTCTGTATTCAGAAGGTTGAAGGATATAGGGAATATAATGGGACAGGCTGAATAGGCTGTGGTCACTCTGGAATGCATCTCACCAAAGCAGGTGGTGGGGAAGTGGTCTGGAGGAATGCTCCTCAACTCAGACTACAGGCTGAAGGGAATGGGAGCAAATGGTGGAGGGCCCAGGCAGGCCTGCTCCATGTTGGGCATTCCTGTCTTAGGCAAACCAAATAGTAGCCCTTCCCTGGGTGACAGAGGAAGTGAATTGGCATCTAAGTGGTGACATGGTGAAGTGCTGTTTAATGATCAGCTGTGTGGCACTTAGAACTTACCTTGGTGACCTCCGGCTCTCTCAAATGTCTTAAACCATCCGTCTCTAAGCAATGGAGAAACAGTGACTAGCCTTGGTCTGGCCTTGACCCGCCCAAAGGTCTGTACCTTGGCCAACTATGATAGGGAGGACAGTATGTTGGCTGTGGCCAGGACTGCCTAGAGGAAGACCCCCACCTTGCCAACATGGGGTAGGTTGGTATTTCTCACCTCCTCGCTGCATCACGGCAGAGGAACCACAGGTTTGGAGCTGGCCAGGGCTGAGCTCCAATTTGCATCTCAGGCACATTGAACTCCTACCCTCCTCAGGCAGGCAGCAGCAGCCAGAGGCAGCTCAGCACACTCTGGGTGCTGACCAATAGGGTCTTTCTCCCTAAGATCTCACCAGCCAGACTGCCATTCAGTGCTTTGCTTTCTATAGCACAAAAAGCTTTAGTCAGCACAGAAAGCCCACAGGCAGCTCAGAGTTCCAAATAGTGCACAGAGGTTCTGACTGAGCTCATGAGGGCTTGAGATCCACGTCCAGACTTGTGTCCCACCCCTACACTAGGCTCCTGCCAGTGCCTCCCACTGCCTGAAGCCATTCTGGGGCCGGAGGGCCAGGCAGCTGTTGCAGCCCCACAGCCAGGCCCTGGGACCCTAGGCAGAAGAGATGGTGAAAACAGAGGGGTGCAGCTATCTGGTTTACTTGCTTTGGGTTTTTGTTTTGCCAAGGAAAAGGATTTATTTGCTCAAGGGCCTGTGGCCAGTCAGCTGTAAACCAAGCCTAGCGCTTGGGTCTCCTAATGTGCAGTCCTCTATTTCCACCTGCACGCCATCCTGCTGCCCGTCTATCCTCGCTTCCTTCCCACGGCACTTCTGATCTTTCTCCTCCCCATTCTCTCTAGACACGGCTCCTGCCAGCAGAACCAGGCTGTGTGAAGTCACCAGCCCTCGGCTCCCTGGAGTCTGGAGCCCCTTTCGTGGTGTTCTGTGTGGCTGCCAAGAGCGGCCTCTGCTCACTCACTGAGCCTGTTCTCTGAGCCTGGCTGCCGCCCCAGGAGAATCAAAGGCCTTGTTCACCCTCCAGGGCTGACGCAGTCCTGCACAAAGTCCCTGAGAAGAGGAGAAGGGGGGAAGTCTTCTCAGGAGAAACTATATGGGGGAACCTGTCTGTCCTGTGGCCAGAACCTTCTTGGGTTACTGTGGCCAGGGCCCAGTCTTGTCTGGGACCTTAGGAAGGCGCCTGAATTGTGGGCAGACCGTCTCCTCTTCCAGGGTCAAGGCCCCGTTTCTCCTTCTGGTGGTTCTCTGCCTCCTTCCCACCCCTGGGCCTCAGCCTCTCCTCCTCCTGAGCTCCCCCTGCAGTTGGGTCACTGCACTAGCACTGCATTGGTGCAGAGGGGCTGGTTTGTATTGGTCCCACTTTCTGAAGTCAGACTGCAGGGTGGGCCTGCACCGGATTCATCTCCACACACCCTCCCTCGGCACCTGCAGCACAGGGCCCGCAGGGCCTGGTAGGTACTGCTGTGCTGATCTGCCTGTTCATTTGCTGAAGTACCTGAGCATGGGAACTGACCTCATGATTGGGGAATAAATTGGTCTATTTAAAAACGATGCAGGATTGGGTCAGCAGTGCCCCACTTCCCCCTTTATGGATGAATTGTGACACCAATATTAAAAAAGAAAGAAGTTTAGGAACTCATGTTTAACTCCCCTTCTCTTGCATAAGATGGTTCCCCCTGCTGACTGGACCACATAAGCACCAGTGAAGTCTCTCTGTGCATCATCATCTCGGCTCTTTCTGGCTAGCACGGCAGAAACCCCACTTTGCAGGAAGCCTGTCCTTGCCCACCCACAGCCACACGCAGAGTCCCAAGCCCACGCGACCTCTCTGCACCCCGGCAGCCCTCCTTTTCCCTGAAGGCTCCCAGTGGGGCCTTCCCAGCTCTCCTTCCTGGTGACCTGTGAAACCCCACTTTCTGGAAAAGCATTTCACACAGCTGAAATGTGATTTTAAATCTTCCTGGTCTTTCTCTTGATATTCCAGTTTAATCGTGGCAGAAAGAATTTGGGATTCCAAATCAGGACAGTGGAGCTGAGGTGTGATTCCTGCCAGTCACTCACTGGTAAAGGCCCATGGATAAGTAGCAACTGTCTCTACTCATCAGTTTCTTCATCTGTTAAACAGAGGGTCAACCCTCCCCACACACACAGGGTGGCTGTGAGGGGCCCATGGAGCAGGAGAGCAGGAGCACTCTGTAAACAGGAAGGCTCTGTGCAAAACAGGTGCTGATGCCACAACACTGTGCCCCCTTTAAAAAAATTCAAGTATCAGCCAGGTAGGGTGGCTCATGCCTCTAATCCTAGCACTCTAGAAGGCCAAGGTGGGAGGATTGCTTGAGCCCAGGAGTTCAAGACCAGCCTGTTAAAAATGTTCTCTATCAGAAGTAGAAAAACTAGCTGGTCGTTGTGCGGGGCACCTGTAATCCCAGCTACTTGGGAGGCTGAGGCAGGAAGAACACTTGAACCCAGGAGCTATGATGACACCACTGCACTCCCGCCTAGGTCACAGAGTAAGACTGTTTGAAAAAAGTAAATAAATAAAATCAGGTACATGTGAAAAGAGAGGGCATTTATTTATTTATTTTTGGTTTTTTGAGAAAGAGTCTCACTCTGTTGCCCTGGGTTTTGTGTCCTGGCATCATCATAGCTCACAGCAATCTCAGCCTCTCCAAGCTCAAGTGATCCTCCTGTCTCAGCCTCCCAAGTAGCTGGGACTACAGGCAGGTACCACCACACCCATCTAGTTTTTTCTATTTTTAGTAGAGATGGGGTACTTGCTCTTTTTCAGGTTCATCTAGAACTCCTGAGCTCCAAGGATCCTCCCACCTTAGCCTCCTAGAGTGCAAGTATTACAGGTATAAGCCACCACACCCCAGCCAAGAGGGCATATTGACAATGACAACAACAACAAAATAGCCAGGCAGGAAGGTACCATACGCTATACAGATAATCCTAAAATGCCCATAGTGAGTCTTGCCATAGGTCTGGCATTTTACCTGTCCCTCCCCCCAAACCTACCCCCCCATTCTGCAGTCCAGAGTGGCATCTGTTTTCACCACCTTTGGGAAGGGAGTAGGGAGGGGGCAGGGAGGCTGAGTGGAGAGATCTACACGTTTTGAACTTGGAAAGATTGCAGTGAGAGGACAATGGAGAATCATTCCATCCCAGCAGAAGCGAGGTGCTCCCAGCCCCAGATGGAAAGCCCACTCAAGTCTAAACCAACTTTTTTATATGTGATATATGTATACATATATATAAATAATTTATTGTTATCAGTCTCAGGTTCAGAAATTGTGGTAGGCCCTTTTTTTTTTTTTTTTTTTGAGATAGAGTCTCAAGCTGTTGCTCTAGGTAGAGTGCCATGGTGTCACAGCTCACAGCAACCTGTAACTCTTGGGCTTAAGCCTCCCAAGTAGCTGGGACTACAGGCACCTGCCACAATGCCTGGCTATTTTGTTGTTGTTGTCATTATTGTTTAGCAGGCCTATGGGTTTGAACCCAGCAGCCCCAGTGTGTGTGGCCAGCGCCCTGATGTTGTAATTTTCAAATGTATAACATGTTTACAGCTGTGCCCTGCATTTAGTCTGCCTTGTTCCTATTTTGATTTTTGTTGAGTCTCCTGCCTGCTTGCCAAAAGCTAAGATGTTTCAGGCCCATGTACAATTGAAAGCAGAGACATCCTTGAACTTTAAAGCATTAAACTAACTGGAAAATACAACATACCACATACTGAAGTGAAAAGAGGAAAAGAAAAGAAAAGAAAAGCCCTCTCAAGTCCTCCTCACGCAGAGTGGGGCAGCCAGGCCCATGGAGGGCTGGGCGCCATTGTCATCTGCATCTAGTCTCTCTTGCCTTCTGTGGGGATGGAGGGAAGCTGCTGAGCCACAGTCATAATGTCTTTAAATTATTTACACTGGAAAGATGAATATTCTGCATTCAAAGAACCAGCAGGGAGTTTCACTGGCTGTGAGGGCCCCTTACCTGGCAGCAACTGGGTTCCCTCCCTGAAGGTGTTGTCAGGGAACAGCATCTGGAAGGGAGAGACCAAGGGATGTAAGCAGAGAGGGAGGGGAGGACTCAGGAGGACCAGCCCTGGCCCTGGGGCAGACACCTGCCACCGGCTGCTGGACCGGTAGGAGAGGGGCTTAAATTCGGCCTCAGCCAGCTTCTTGGCTCAAAAGCAGAACGGCGACTGCAAAAGTAATTTTCTGAATAGAAAATTACAATATACTCCCATGATAAAAAATTTGAAAAAATAGACAAGGGTATATGATGAAAGTTTTCTCTGCCAGTTGTTCCCTTCCCTGGAGACAAGCCAGTGCTTCCAGATCCTTCTTGAGATGCTCTATAATCAGACAGACAGAATATAGATACGCTTTTTCTTTTTCTGAAACTACAAACGGTATCATTCCGTGCAGATGGCTCTGGGTTTGCTTTGCACTTGCTGCTCTGTCTTGGAGATGAATGAGAAGGCTTGTCATGTTCCATCAGGGACCGTGGCTGCCTTGGGACACCCACGATCAATGTAGCCTCTTCCTCTTGACCGTCATCTGTATCTCCAGGCTCTGCCGTGGTAATGAGTAACCATCCACTCACAGCTAAACAATTATACAGATATGTCTGTGGAAGAAAGTCCCAGAAACCAACTGTCTGGTGAAGAAGCAAGCACATTTGTAGTGTTAGTGGGCGTTGCCAAAAGGCTCCACAGAGACTCCTGGTTCCTCCGGGCCTTTCAAATCCTGCCTGGGTGCAGTTTGGGCCAGAAAGTGTGCTTGGGGGAGTGGGTGAAAGTGCAGGCATGGAGCACTATCCTTGGTTGTGCCCTGAGTGAGGATGGACATGGCTGAGGAGGAATTAGAGCCCACTAGGGCCAGCCCCACTCACACACGAAGACCCCAGGCCCCAGGGAGTTTTGCCTGAGCTGCTGTCACTGGTCCGTAGGATGTGGTGTCCCCTGACAGATCCTATTCTGTCCTGCCCATCAGGGTCCCACACACCCATGGGAAGCAGGGACACAGTCCCAGGGAGGGACCACTGATGGGGGGGGTGTCCTGTAGAGAAAGAGGCTGGACAGTATGGACCAGAACATTCCCTACCTGACTCCCATGAGGGATCCGGTGTGTTTGAGGTGTACTATGGGGACCAGAGCAGTGCCTCTGCTGAGGACTCTGCCCGCAAGAGTCACTGAAGGACATTCCACCGTCCCACCTCGGGGGGTCCAAGACCTGACCTATGACCCTCTCTGCAAACAAATCAGCCCAAGTGGCCTTCTTGTCCCCCTCCCCCAAGGAGCCCTTGAGAGGCCCTGGGCTTGCCTGCCCTCCTGGCTTGTGTCCTTGGTCCTCATGGGGCTGTGGGAGAGTCGGAGCCTCCCCAAGAAGGGCCCTCTGCGGCCCTGCCTGCAGGCCCCTGTCCCTCCCAGGGGCTGCAGACCACAACCGGGGGCTTACAACTCTCTGTCTCTCTCTCCTTCATCCTGGGCCCACCTGGATGGAGTCTGGCCGCTTCGGACCTTTGGGAAAAGCCTTCTGTTTTTCAAAAGAGTTTGGGGCTTTGCTGTTAGGGGGCTTTTTGAGTCCCCCGAGAACAGGCGTGCTGGAGCTTTCTGTCTCCTCCTTCCTCTGAGAGCTTCCTTCCCCAGCAGCCCAGAGCTCTGAGCAGAGATTCCCACCGGCACCACTCCATGCTATTAGGGGCCTCCCTAGAAAAGAATACTGCTCCCTTGATAGCTCCCTAAACTCCCCCCATAAAGGGTGCATGGAGAGGGAGAGAAGATCCACACAGACCTTGGCCTCCTTCCTTGGCATTTATGGTCATAGTGGAGTCTCACTACTGGGGACTTACAGCAACCACACTCACGCTGCACACTTTGTGGTAACAGCCCATGTCTTATGGGTCTCCAGGTACGTTGTCATTGTCGCTGCTGCAGTGCTCACCTATGTCTGTAGTACATGCTGTGAACTTCCCAATATGTGACCTCAGTAAGGATGTGACCAGGACGTTTGCTCTTCGCCCCATGCCAGGGAGGGGAAAAGAGGAGATCAAACGGTGTGTGACTGCATGGAGGAAAACAGCCTCCGGTGCGTGCGTGCGTGCGTGCGTGCGTGCGTGCGTGCGTGTAAACCTCCACTCAGATACTTCTGACTGTGTGAGCGTTCCCCCTCTGCCTCTCCACACATACACCCCAAGTTGGATAACGAGGGCATTTCTGGACACAGATGATTCTAAGAGACTAGAAATAGGGGTCTGAAACTTTTCTTAGCACTCAGAGTCAAATCACTTAGATTTTGCCACGTGAGGCTGTTGGCACTGGGCAATGGGAGAGCCCTTCTCTGCCTCCCTGCACCAGACCCCTCACCACTCTGGGCTTTCTTCCCGCAGGCTCCGGCCTCTCCTCCTCTCCATCGACACCCACCCAAGTGACCAAGCAGCACACGTTTCCTCTGGAATCCTACAAGCACGAGCCGGAGCGCTTAGAGAATCGCATCTATGCCTCTTCCCCTCCTGACACAGGCCAGAGGTTCGGCCTGTCCTCCTTCCAGAGCCCGTCCAGGCCTCTGCCGGTGTCCCCATCTCACTATGTAAGTGCGGGCCCTGCGCTGGGTGGTGGTGGGGCGGTGAGAGGGCTGCCCCCGGGCGGGAGCTGTTTGCACATAGCTGCAGCTGCCACTGTGCTATTCTGGCATTTGGGGTACATTTTATCACACATCATAGGCTGAGGGAAAAAAATGGTGAGGGCACAGTGGGCAAGTAGAAATCAAATGGAAAGTGGCAACATCTCGTCCATCTGGAACATGACCAGAAAAAGGAGTGGTTTGTTCCCTCAGCTTCTTCTTAAAAACCATCCATTAAAAGGTACGTTAGAATTTACCTTGATTGGGGTACCGAGTAATTGGGCAAAGCAGAAAAAGTAAAACAAATAGAAATTTTATTCTTGAGTTATAGGATTTAAAGTCTGGCATCATGTGCCTTAGGACGCTCTCATAGAAAAGGGAGCCCCTGAAAGGGGAGCGGGACAGGGAGGCAGAGACCTCTGCAGCCTTCAGTCCAGGCCAGATAATGAATTATTACTATGTTATAACCACTGAGTTTGGGTGATTCGTTATGTACCAACAGATAATAGATAACGAATACTCATTTCATAACGTGTCCTGGAAAGTAGCATAACTCAGTGAATTGAGCAGTAAATTCCGGTGTTCAGGTTGTTTTAAAGCGGACTGTCTTGCCAATGGATCAATGGACTAGACTCCTATTTCTCCTGGTATCAATGTTTGGGAGAGAATCACTGACCAAAGAAAAAGAAAAAAGAAGGAAGAAAATCACCAACCAGTCTTTCAAGGTTGTTACTTTGAATAACACCTTTTTTAAAGATAGACAAGCACTTTAAAATCTATAAATATTTCAGATGACTTGACGGTTGAGAAGCAGGGAAGGCTTTTATATGCACTGCTTTGTTTTTATAGGGTTTGCCATTTTAAAGATCAAGTTACAACCTAATAAGGTCTTGATGTTAAAGCTATCTGCCCAGAAATGGCAAACTCACAGTTCCATAGTCTGTGAGTCACAACAGATTAGAAACTTTAAAAATAGTTTAGAAAAAAAATTTGCACAGGGTCAAGCAGTAGGAGCTGCAGGCAGAGAGGACTGATTCACAGCGGGTGGGGGAGCATCATAAGGGCCCCCGCGCTCACACAAGTGCCCTCTGTGTTTGGAGGGGATGGGCGGAGAGTATGGGTTCTCCTGGCTGTGGACAAGGGTATCCTAATAGCATTCTTCCTGTGCCCTGCACTGTTGGGAGTGTGGCTAGGTGAACACAAAGAGGGCAGAGCCCCAGTAAGAGACACAGATGGCACACTTGGCCCATCTTCCTGAGCAGGGGCCGGGGTGTTCAGGGTTCTTATTCATTCTGTTCCCTGGGGTAGCTGAGCTCCACGGGAAATATTTTGGATCTTCTTAATATGATAAATGCCCTGCCTCTGCCATGCCTTCAGGGACCCAGGAGGGCAGGGATCTTGCGGCAGCTGTGTCCCGGGGCCCTGTTGTTTGCTGGGCACTTGGCTGAGCACTCAGAGACAGTTGAGGTAATTCCTAGCCCGAATCTCCCCAACACAGGTTAAGTCCTGTGGAAGTAGAACCCTGGAGCTCCAGCAGCTGGGGGAGTGTCCTGCCTCTTGCCCTCACTGGGAAAGAAAACTAACGGGTAGAATATCTGCTTCTGAAGATCCACAGGGCCCTGGCCGCAGTCATCAATCGCAGGCATATGAGAGTAGGGTAAAAAATAGAAATTTCCATTTGTGTGCTATCTTGCTCTATTTTGATAGGAGATAACCCTTCTCTGGTGAATTCTGTGTCCCTTGATCATGACAAGGCCGCTTGAGGATTCATCTCAAATTTTTCCACCCTAGAAGACCAACTTGCCTCTCCCTGCAAGTGGTAGTGGTTAAAATATTGGTGTCCTATCCTCCCTAGAGTTAATTAGCACTGGGAGGCAGAATGCGTGGTGATTCCTTTTCCCCAAAGTGGGGCTGGCAATAAAGGGCATCCCAAGCTGTGCAACAGACCTTCACTGTATGCAATTTTTGTTTAAGAAACCATCATGATGAAACTGTCACCAATTCTGTAACCCAAGGGCAGAAGCCAGCTGCAGAGTGTTGCTGAGTAAGTGTCAGACATCAGAGTATGGGCAGATGCCCATGTTTTATCTCTGCTCTATCATGGAGACTGGCGTGAAGACGAGAGTGAGGGCTAAGGCAGGGGCGGGGCGGGCAGGAAGGGCAATTCTGTTACAAGGTGAGAGAGACTGGGCATGTTCATAGGCTGATGGAAAGGTGCTCCACGGCGGGGCCTCTGTTAAATGGGACTATAGCATATCGCTCACAGCATTGTTGCCAGGGTAACACGAGATAACTGCATAAAGTTACTCACCCAAAGGCTCAGGTCTAGCAAATGCTAAAGAAAGATTTGAACCAAAGCAACTGGGCCCTGGAGCCTGTGTTCTTAGCATGGTTTCATGCTACCCTAGAGATGTCCAGGATTCTCAGCCTACCCAGCACACATGGACTTGGTGTCTTAGCTCATGTGCCTAATCCAGGGATTGGCAACTGGGCCCTGTAGGTGGAGTCTGGCCCAGCCCCTGGTTTTGTAATTAAAGTTTTATTGGCACACGGCCACACCCATTCATTTATGTATTGTCTGTGTCTGCCTTCGTGCTGCAGTGGAGACTTTTGTGGCCTGCAAAGCCAAAAATACTTCTAATTGAACTTTGTTTCAGTGGCACCTGTGGCTCAAAGAAATAGGGTGTCAGCCCTGTATACTGGAGGTGGCAGGTTCAAACCTGGCCCCCGCCAAAAACTGCAAAAAAAAAAAAAAAAAAAAGAACTTTGTTTCCAAAAGTTTGCCAATCCTTGACTAATTCGTGCCAGAGCATACCTTTATATTGTTATCCAGCTAAATGTTACACCAGCAGGTGCAAAGGGAGAGACTGAGTCTAGTCCCCTTGGTCTCACTCTCAAGGAGGTCTGAGAACCAGCCTTAAGTTGGCAAACTGGTAGAGTAAGGACTTGAAGATTATTCTCCTCATCCTCAGGGTGTTACAAAACTACAAAATCTGCTTTGGGACCAGACTGAGAAGATTTGGAGCAACATAAGTTAAGGTGGAATGTTCTTTGTTCTTCCCTTTCCTCTCCCAGAGCTGAAAAGTTGAAGTACGTAGAACAGGTGAGCAGCATACACTGGTCATTGCCTGCCCTGGAGATGGCGTTCAGAGGAGTGAGTGCGTCAGACTTGGATTTTGTAGGATTACTCCAGTGACAGGCTAGAGGCTAGAATTCACGGGGGGGAAGAGGAAGCAAGAAGACAGTGAGGTAGTGACAAAGGGCAGGTGTGGAGGTCGGGTTCATTGTAAAAGTGCATCTGAGATAAAACAGGCTGTACTCAGTCCTGCCCGGGTATGTGGCTTGTGGGAGGACTCTAGGGGACTCTCCAGTTCCTGGCATGAAGGAAGAATGACAGTGTCATTAAATTAGATAGGAAAATACAGGAAGGACAAGTAGAGCTGGGATGAAAGATAAGTTCCATTGGGGGCACATTTTCTGTGACATCTTTGGGACATGAAACAAATGGTGGAGACCTGGATATGTAAGTCTGACGTGGCAAAGCAGAGGTTAGAAAAATGATTTTCTTTGTCCGTTGTATTTACCAAGCATTAAGTCAAAGAAATCAAGACTCTGAACACCTTCTACCTATATAACTTCTGGTGCAGGGAAGAAAACAAAGGTAGCTTAATTCTGATAAGGGACACTTCTTTACCAATACAGTTGTGTGAGAGTGCATTTGGGGGGCTGAACATTGAATGGTGGAAAAATTACTGTACCCATTCATGCATCCTTGATGGGCTTGTCTTGATTTGCATTTAGATGAGAATTCCTTCAGCTCAGAACCAGGATTGTCCTCTAACTCATAGCACTTAGAAAAGCATTAACTTCAGCTAGTGAATTATCATTGGTACAAGGGTGACACAAACCATAACACCAGTATTAATAGCATTTCCTTAATGACTCAGTAGAAATTAGCTGTTGCAATGGTGGAAAAGTTTAGAACAAGCCTCCTTGGCCATCTCTCTGAGAAGGGAGCACATACCCTGTTAATGAATGACCACCTGCTTACCCCGCAGTCAACCTGTTTCAGGGCTTGTGTGTTGTCATAATACTTTTCTCCGACTCTTTTTGAGGCTTAGCACAGAACCCTGCCCCATTGTTTAAGTTCTGAGTAGGAATAACAGCCACTCATGTTGGCCATGGTTACCGAAGAGGTGGATTTTATCCAGAAAAAAAATGGAGATTAAAGCAGGTGGTTCAATTAAAAGCTCTCTAAGGAATCACCCAGAGGAAATTCTAATATGATTTCTAGGGCTCTGCCAGTGATTTCCTCTTTGCACGCTATATCAAAAGCAAATTAAAAGCCCACTGCTTATGTTAGTTCTTTCACAAATTAGTAAGGCTATTCAATTATTGTGGTTTGGTCTGATTAAGGCATTCCATTTACATTCTTTGCATTTAATTTTTAAAATTAGGTAATCTGGAGAGGTATTTGGTTTTCTCTTTAAAAAATAACTTTCCCCTAAAACAAAAAAGTTCCGGAGCTTTGAGCTCAAAATGTGTCTATTTCCAGAGATGCTGTTGAGTTTCTTCATTTTATACGTACATGCTCTGGTCATGTGTTTTGACTTGAAGAATATTCTTAATTCAAATCAATAACAGCTGATAAATTCCCCTTTAGGATTTTTTACATTTGCACTTTTGAATTCCATAATGTTATTTGAATCAAATTACTGACCCAATACAGTCAAGTCGCCTTCCATTCATAAATCAGGAAACAATATTGGAGGAGAAGACACATTTTTGCTTGCTTTACACGTTCTGTCCCCGATACTGGTATTCTTTACCTAGATCCTACCGCAGAGATGCAATCCCCCAGAGATCTATGCCCAGCAAAACGTATTGATGGTTTAAGATATTTTCACATAAAAAAAATGAAGGCATGAAGCTTATTTCGAATTATCATCCTTTACAAATGTTTAGTTATTTCCAGTTGTTCATGACTCATTGGAAAACACATTTATAGTTCTCTATGGCTGTAATAAACAATGATGTCCTTAATTTTGTAAACTTAACTACAATAGTAAAGCAGGATATAGTGCTACTAAAATTTCAAGTCTAAAAAATTTAGACTGAGTTTTCAGTCATCATAGTTTATTCACTGACAGACGTTCCAGAGTTTCAAAAGTACATCATCATTAGCCATATTGCTGTTGCAATGGTGGAAAACGGGATAAAAGAAGTGAATGTGGACATCCTCAGATCACTTTGGACAATATAAAAATTTATTATTTATGCAGAATAGAGAAGGTTGGGTGTGAGAAGGTTGGGTACATCATAATTAGCCGTATTGCTATTGCAATGGTGGAAAACGGGATAAAAGACATCTTCGCTGTTCTCATTAATTCCTGGGTGTCTCACACCCAACCTTCTCTATTCTGCACAGATAATAATTTTTTTATATTGTCCAAAGTGATTTGAGGATGTCCACATTCACTTCTTTTATCCCGTCATCTGAAGTCTAATTCCCCTCCCTTACCTCCCTCTGGTCCCTCGCAGTCCTCCGGCTTCCTATCCGCAGAAGCGTTCCACTTTCCGCCAGACCCCTTCTGGGAGGGTCCTGCCCTCCAGGGCTTCTCTTCTGTCACATCCACCACATGAATGCCCTCCTTCCCCTGTTCCCTTCAAAATCTGTCTCCACACATCTCTTTAGGAAGCCTTGCTCTCTAAGCACTCCTTAGCATCTGTGTACACTGTGCAGTTCATGGGTCTTTTAATTTAAACTACTTGGTAATTTTTACAGTGTAACATATGCAGAAATCTGGTTTCCACAATTAGATCCTAACTTCCACCTAATTAGAATACAACCTCCCAGGGCAGTGCCTCGATCTGATGTAATACCCAAACGTCACCTGGACGTCTTTGACTGCAAAGCCACAGAAAACTCCGACTCAACCTAGCATGAAGGACAAGGGTGCCTGTTGTCCTACCTACAGTTGCAGAGGCAGGCTTAGGCAAGATGGGACACAGGCTGCCCAACACTGTCACCAAAGATCCAAGTTCTTCTCCCTCTTAGCGGTGCATTCACCTGAAGGCTGGTCCTCAGGAGCGGTCATGACTACCTGTTTGTAGCAAGGATAGGGCATAGACAGGGGTGTGCGTCATGCATGTGAGACCTGGCTCTCTCCAACCCTGAGTCCTCCCCTTCAGTCCAGGCTAGCGTGGGAGAGATTATCACCATCACAATGCATGTAAGGAAAAGGTGCATACAAGGAAAATCAGGTTATTCTAGGCAGGATGGTAGAAGGAGGAGCATACGTGCCAAGTAGGCAACCGAGAGTAACCCTGCAGTCTGGTGACGGTATGCACGCACAGAGGGGATGAGGGGGGCAACTGAGCCCTACCTGAGCCTCAGGTAGCAAGTATGTATCTGTATATGTAGATACATATACTCACATGTAATATTACATGTATTATTTTTGTATAACATAGTACATTTTACATATGTGTCTGAATCAAGGAATAAATAAAATATGTTTAGATAACAGCATACAAATAATACATTAAATACATAAATATAGTGAAAATTACGTAGTTATCAGAGGACGGCAAAGCAAAGAAGGAAAAGTAAGAGATACCAGATGAAATTACTGTTTATATCAATAATTCTAAATAATCTATAAAACAACCACTATGACTTACAGGTGAAGTTAGTAGGATCACAGGATATAAGGTTAATATAAAAAATCAATAGTATTTTTATATACTGGCACCAGCAAACATTTAGGAAATGAAGTTTTTAAAAAAAAAAATTTTTTTTGAGACAGTCTCACTTTGTCACTCTGGCATCATAGCTCACAGCAACCTCAAACTCTTGGGCTCAGGTGATCCTCTTGCCTTAGACTCCTGAGTAGGCTGGAACTATAGGTGTCTGCTACAATGCCTGGCTATTTTTTTTTTTTTTTTAGAGACAGGGGTCTCATTCTTGCTCAGGCTGGTCTTAAACTCCTGAGCTCAAGCAGTCTACCCGCCTCAGCCTCCCAAAGTGCTAGGCTCATAGGTGTGAGCCACTGTACCTGGTTCTCAAAAAAAAACTTTATTTAAAAGAACATAAAAGGGGAGAGGAGGGAGGAGGATGGGTGGAAGGAGGGTGATTGGTGGGACCACACCTATGGTTCATCCTATAAGGGTACACGTGAATCTTCCTAAATGTAGAATATAAATGTCTTAACATAATAACTAAGAGGATGCCGTGAAGGCTATGTTAACCAGTTTGATGAAAGTATTTCACATTGTACATAAAACCAGCACACTGTACCCCATGACTGCATTAATGTACACAGCTATGATTTAATAAAAATAAAAATAAAAATAGAAAAAAAAAACATACTTAGGAATAAATTTAACAAAAGATATACACGACTTCTACACTGAAAACTATAAAAGATGGCTGAGAGAAACCAGAAAATACCTGAACAAATAGAGAGTTATGCTATGGTCATGGGTTAGATGACTTAATATTGTCAAGATGTCAATTCTTCCCACATTGATCTATAGGTCAAACACAATCCCAGCCAAAACTCCAATAGATGTTTTTGTGTTGTTGTTTTGAGACAAGGTGTTGTTCTGTTGCCTGGGCCAGAGTGCAGTGGCATCATCATAGCTCACTGCAACCTTAAACTCCTGAGTTCAAGTAATCAGCCTGCCTCAGCCTTCTGAGTAGCTAGGACTACAGGGGTGCACCACCATGCTCAGATAATTTTTTAATTTTTTTTGTAGACACAGGGTCTTGCTGTTTTGCTCAGGTTGGTGTAGAATTCCTGGCCTCAAGAGATCATCCCACCTCAGCCTCCCAAAGTGCTGGGATTTCAGGTGTGAGCCTGCTGTACCTAGCTATTTTTTTTTTTAATTCTAAAACATACAGTTGACCCTTGAACAATGTGAGGGTTTCAGGGGCCAACCCCCTACATGTGACTTTTGAGTCCCCAAAAACTTAACTGCTAATAGCCTACTATTGACTGGCAACCTTACCAATAACATAAACAGTTGGTAAATACATATTTTGTGTGTTATATGTGTGATATACTGTATACTTACAATAAAGTAAGTTAGAGAAAAGAAAATGTATTAAAAATTACAAGAAAGTATATTTACTGTTCATTAAATGAAAGTGGATCATCATGAAAGTCTTCATCCTCCTCATCTTCATGTTGAATAGGTGGGGGGGGGGTGTCTTTTTATCCCAGAGACAGAAAAAAAATCTGAGTACAAGTAAATTCATGCTATTCAGTCCCGTATTGTTCAAAAGTCAACTGTCTGTGGAGACATAAAGGACTCACAGTATTCAAAGCAATTTTTAAAATGAAGGACAAAGTTGGAGAATGTTCCCACCTTATTTCAAGGTAGAGCTGTGGTAATGGAGCAGTGTGGTCAAGATGGAAGCATAGACACAGATCAATGAACAAAACAGAGTCCAGAAATAGACCCCCCACACATATATGAGGTCTGTCCAGAAAGTATCCCTCCATGGTTAATATAACAATACCTGTTTGCATGACATCCATGTCACCGGACAGCCAAGGCAAGTGGTCTGGAATGCGCTTGCATGAACAATGGCGCCTTCGCTGTACCAGTCAGTGGGGCGCTAGATGCTGTTGAGTGAGCGGGTGCACTGTGTGGCCATCTCATTCAAAATGACTGAGTGAGTAGCACCACAAATCTGCATCACATTTTGTGTGAAGCTTGAGCATTCCTCTGCAGAAACATTCAGATGATTCAGAAGGGTTTGGGGGACAATGCAATGAGTGCAGTGCAAGGAGAAGTGTGGCACAAACACTTCAAAGATGGTTGAGAAGCTGTTGAAAGTGATCCATACTTGGGAAGGCCTGGAACAAGCAGAACACCGGAGAGTGCTGACCCTGTGTTGGCTGCTGTAGTCAGCAAAGATCAGTCCCTGACAGGACAAGGACTAGATGCTGGTCTGGGGATTCCAAAAACTGTCAGAAATCAACACAGGATCTTTGCATGAAAGGAACATGTTATGGCAAAATGCATTCCATGGCTTCTGCTACCAGAGAAGAAAGGATGTTGTGCCATATTTGCTAATGACATGCTTCAAACTACTATCAATGAGCCAGATTTCCTCGAGAAGGTCCTAACCAGAGATGAATCGTGGACCTACAGCTATGATCCAGAAACAGAGGCCCAGTTGTCCTAACGGAAGTTGCCTGGTTCTGCACACCTGGAGAAGGCACCACAAAGTCGCAGCAAGATCTGGACCATGTTGACTGTTTTCTTATTGGAAGGTGTTGTCCATCACCAGTACTTCCCTCCAGGCCAAACAGTTAATAAGGAGCCCATGGTCCTGCCTCAGTGGGCTTCATGGTCTAGAGATGCAATGTGACAAAAACAGCTGTGGCTGTGGGCAACTGGTGACTGGCAGCTGCATTGTGATAAGTCATCACATCTCATGCGCAGTTTTTTGGTGAAACATCAAATCGTGTAGGTGACTTGTCCCTGTACAGCCCAGGTTTGTCACTGCAACTTCTGGCTTTTCTCTAAATTGTAATAAAATCACATTTGAAAGGGAAGAGATTTCAGACCATTGATGAGACTCAGGAAATTATAACAAGGCACCTAATGACAATTCCAGCAAAAGATTTTGCAGACTGTTTGAAGAGTGGAAGAGACACTGGGAGAACTGTGTGAGGTCCCAAGGCACCTAGGTACCTACCGTGTTTCCCTGAAAATAAGACCTACCCAAAAAATAAGCCCTAGGAGGATTTCTATGTATTTGTTAAATATAAACCCTACCCCGATAATAAGACCTAGTGATGTGCATGGCTATACAGCGTATCTGCATAGTCACATCATGCATTTCGGTGCAGAGAGGAAGACATCCCCTGAAAATAAGCCCTAGTGTGTCTTCTTCAGAAAAAATAAATATAAGACAGTGTCTTATTTTCAGGGAAACATGGTACTTTGAAGGGGACCGAGGCATCACTGTCCCATGTACAGTGCTTCTCATATCTTGCATCTTCTTCAATAAATGTCTCTATTTTTCATATTACACAGATGGATTCTTCCCAGACAGGCCTCATATATAATCAGTTGGTTTTAGATGAAGGTGCCAAGGCAATTGAATAGAGAAAATAGAATCTTTGCAACAAGCAATGTGGATTTTAGTATGAGGGGAGAAAAAGAAACCTCCACCCTTGCCACACATAATAATAGAAAATTAAATGAAAATGGAAATAGGCCTAACTGTAAATGTCAAAATGCACAATTTTTAGAAGGGAACATTGAAGAAAATCCTCACAACCTTGGGAGGGAGGTAGAGGTTTCTTTGGACACAAAAACCATTAGCCATAAACAGGTAAATTGGATCTTACCAAATTTAAAACTTTTGTTGTTTGAAAGAAATGGTTAGAAATATGAAAAGGCAAGTGATGGAGGGGAGAAAATATTCACAATACATGTATCTGATAAAGGACTTATATGCCAAATCTACTTCTGAATGCTCATTGTATTATCTATTATTGAGTAACAAATTACCACCAGCTTAGTGGCTTCAGTCACGTCTTTATCTCACAGTTTCTGTGTGTGGAAAGTTTAACCACAGTTGAGCTCAGTTTTCTGCATCAGAGTCTTTTGTGTAGTTTGCAAGAAAGATGCTGGCCAGGACCAGGGTCTCATCTGAAAGTTCAATTGGAAAAGTATCCATCTCCAAGCTCCTATGGGCGGTGGCAATATTCAGTTCCTTGCAGACCATTGGCCTTAGCTCATTGCTACATGTGCCTCTCCAACTTGGTAGCTTGCTTCATCAAAGCCAGCAAGACAGTCTTCTGGTAAGGCAGAAGCCACAGTTGTACAAAGACAGAAGCCTACCCGTGAAGCAAGCCACTAGGTCCAGCTGATAGGCAAGTACAAAAACACCAGGAAGCAGGGATCACTGGGGGCCATCTCAAGGGTCTTTGTGCCACACTCATACTCTTACGGGGAACAAAAATCTAATGAAAATATGGGCAAGAGATTTATATAGTCCCTTCACAAAAAAGGATGTACGAATGGGTAATAAACACACAAAAAGCTATCAGTCCTGAAGGAAATACAAATGAAAACTACAATGAGAAACCATTACATACCCACTAGAATGACTAAAATGACCAACAAATGAAAAAAAAAAAAAAAGACATGGCAGTAGCTGATGAGGACATGAAGCATCTAGAACTCTCATACTTTGTTGCAGGAATGCAAAATGGTCCAGGCAGCTTCTCGTGTTAGACACACACCACCAAATGTCCTAGCCATTCTACAACTTGGTATTTACTCAGCAGAAACAATAGCATATTCATACAGAGACTTGACCACAAATATTCATAACTTTATTCACCATGGTCAAAAATTGGAAACGTCCCAAATGTTCATCAGCATGGGAATGAATAGACAAAATGTGGAATATCTGTATAATGGAATTGCCATGTAGCCATACAAGTGAAGGAACTACTGATATATTCAACAATATGAATGAATCACACAATTGTTATATTAAATGAAATGATCCAACTGCAAAAAAGCCTATGCTGTACGAGTCCATGCATATAAAGTTCTGGAAAATATGTCACTATACTGACATTGCAACAAAAAATTGATCAGTGGTTGCCAGGGACTACATGTGGGACAAGGGACAAAGCACAAAGAGTCACGAGGGGAAAAAAGGCATGAGGAAACTTCAGGGGTGACGGAAATGCTTGTATCTTAATTGTAAAGGTGATTTCAGTTTAAGGCCAGAGTTTCCATAGATTAGGAGATTAAAAAGGGATGAAAAACTGTTAACAGTGATCTGGCCAGGCATGGTGGCTCAACCTATAATCCCAATGGGAGTTTTCAGAACCTGACATGGGCGCCTCTTGAGCCCAACAGTTTGAGACCAGCCTGAGCAACATAAGTGAGACTCGAAGGCTCCATCTCCACCCAAAAAATAAGAGAGAGAGAATGTAAATATTTAGCTCCCAGTAAGTCATGTTAAACACAAAGCTCATATTAATAATAAAATATTTTGAAATAAAATTGAAAAATTTTTGTTTAGTAAAAAAAAAAAAAATTGGATTTACTTGCCAAAGGCAGGAGACATACATATTTCAGACCCTGGCTAATGAACTCAGAACCAGAATTTGGAAGGTAACAAGCTAAGCCTGCTGACCCCATGCACTACGTGTAGGATTCCTCCTTCAGATCTTCTACGCCAGTCTCTAATCATACCCTCCCGCGTCCATTCAACAGATATTTTATTAACCAGCTACATAGCAGGTTCCTGGCATGTACAAATATTAAATATTTGCTGAATCAAAGACTATCTTCAAAAGCTACCATTGTCTACTTCTGTGAAAATTGGGAGATAATTTAACAGAGAATCCAGACAAAAGGCTCTTGGGGTTAAACCGTTTTCCTCACCTCTTATTTAATAACACTGCCTTTGAAACAGGTTTTCAACTGACTTGTTGAACTATTGAAATTGGTTGCCACTCTCTGAAAAAATATGGTAGAATAAATTATCTCTAAAGGAAATCATAAATAAATGTTAAAGAGGAACTAACTTCATCATACAGCAACTGAAATTGTTAGATAAATATCACCCTGAATGAAACCTTTTCCCCAAAATATATAGATTAAAATAAGTCAGAAGAATTAATAGTTATGATGTGGAATATGTTATATTGTTGAGTGTTTCTCAGATTTCTACACCACGAGTGAAAGTCCATTGATTTTACTTACTGGAAACTAACATTGTAGGGTGGTAGCAAGTGCGGCAATGTTCTGAGCCAGCCTTCATGGCAGGATCTCAAGTGCTTTGGTGACTTCTACTCCTCCGATAGTCTATTAACGTAAAAATTGTGCCGCCATTATTTCTTTGCACACTCACTCTTACCTTCAAAATGTTAATTCCAACACTGAAGGGAAAGTGACTGTAATCATTTCTAGACAGGAATGAGGTCCAGGAAGGCATGGGTAAATTGTATGAAATAACCTCCTCTGAGTCCATGGATGCTGTTAAGGTCAACTATTTACCCACCAAGTTTTAACTGAGCTCATAATGAACAATTCATTTAAATCGAGTATCTTTTGAATGCCTCCTAAGCGTCAGGCATAGACAAAGCAAGATGATACAACCAAGGAGCCTCCACATCACAGAGCTTGTGGGATTTGGGGTGGGGGGCCAAAACCTACCTAATGGGTACCAGTGAACACTATTTGTGTGATAGGCACCTGTATAGCCAGGACTCAGGCCTTACAAAGTGACCTGTGTAACCTAAAACAGTTGTTTCCCCTTAATTTTTGAAATTTTTAAAAATGGGAAAAGATAGAAGGGACACAAAAGTACATTCCAACCCGAAGTGTTAAGTTCCGCATAGATTCATGTGGATTGAAAGAAGTAATTAACCAGACAAGCTATGAGACAGGATTAAGGATCAGGGAGGGAGGAAAAGGGGGAGGGGGAAATAGGGAGGAAATACTGATGATGAGTACGGTGTCCTCGGTTCTGTAATTGGTCACATCATAGCTGGTATTAATAACTGCCTTCTTCCACTACCCGTTCTGTGTCTCCTTTGCTCTTAGGAAGCACCTCAGCTGGTTGTGGTTCTTTACCTGGCAGTGTCACCCAAACCTTCACTCCTGAAGGGTCTGGGCCATTTGTAGTCTGCCTGGATTGGGTTGTTATAATTTCTCATTGATGTGAAGCGGTTGTCCAGTTTCACTTTGGTAATCCGGATCAATCACCCCAGCCATTGCTTTAACTCCTCCTTAACCAGCTGACTCAGAGGCAGTGAGAAGCCTGGAGTGTCAGGAGGCAGTCCTATGTTCCAGGCAGGGGAATCGTGGTCATGTCTCCTGGGGGCATTCCTCTCTCTGGAACTAAGACCTCTAGGCCAACAGGGCGTAAGTCACAGAAGCAGGAAGGGGATATGTTGCCAGCAGGTTGCTAGAGGTAACAGTGGTGCCACTCCCATTTCCACCCCTTTATTCTGGCTGTGAGAGAAACCACACACATGTTGGAGGCAGAATCAAGGCACATCCAGCCTCCTGGATAACCTCACCCCTATGCTGCAAGGTGGTGCTGCCTTAGTTGGTGCAGAGTATTTAAAGGGCCATTTCATTTGTACCCATCGAAATGCAGAGGGAAAGAAAGGCCATCCTACCGTTCCACGAAGCTGGCTGCGCAGGCTGGTGGGGAACACTGTAAGACCACTGAACCCTGTGGGCATGAGCCTGGTGCCATGCCACTTCCACCGTGACGTGAGCTCCTTAGTCAGAGCAGTGCTGTATGGATACCATGATGGCAGAGTAGGCAGCCTATAAGCCCTTGGAGGGAGATTTGGGCAGAAACATTGCATATGAGGAAGGCAGGTCTATACCCAGGGCCAGTTAAGTTTCTGCTCCAGTAAGGACAAGCCACCCCCCTTTCCATGATGGAAGTGGTCCAGTGTAACCACCCTGAGCGGTGGTACCATAGCAGAGGGTCACTGCCAGTGTCCACTGCTGGCAGTAGCAGTAGCTATTGCCAGGTTGGCCTTGGTGAGTGGCAGTCCGTGTTGCTGAGCCCATGAATAACCTCCATCCCTGCCACCATGGCCTCTCTGTTCGTGGGCCCACTGGACGATGACAGGGGAGGCTGGCAAGAAAGTCTGACTGGCATCCAGAGAATGGGTCATTATATCTGCTTGATTACGAAAGTCCTCCTCTGCTGAAGTCATCCTTGGGAAAGCATTCACCTGAGATACAGCAGCATCACACCTTTTGCCCACTCAGAGAGGTCCATCACATGCCTCTTCAGCGCATTTCTTTGTCACCAATTTTCCAATCATGTTTCTTCTCAGTTATTCACCATCCCACCAAACCACTGGCACAGCCCTGAATCACTATGTAATCGCATATCTGGCCATTTCTGATTCCAGGCAAAGTCAGGGGCACTGCCCAAAGTTCTGCCCATTGAGAAGATGTCTCTTCACCACTGTCCTTTAGGGATGTCCCAGAGGGGTCGTGCTGCTGCTGTCTACTTTCTGATGGTGCAGAGCCACGTGTCGGTCAGGCCCCAGTCTTCTCTCCCTCTGTCACTGTTAGTGGGCATTCTCTGTGAGGCCACAGGTACAGCTGGGGGAGAGAGGGCAGCGTAGCAGGGGTGGGGGCGTGGGCATTTGGGCTGCCTCATGTGACTTGTGCCTCTAGAACCTGCTCAGGTCTGATCACATACGTCCCATGTCCCTGTGACAATGCAGCACTGCTGTGCATGCTCAGCTTCATGGCTTGGTGGATCAGATAACACCCAGTTCATGACAGACGCCTGAGGTCCTATGCTAATGTGGTGGCCCCAGGGCAGTTTGGGAGGAGTCTCTGGAAAGGAGAGAAGTTATCTGCAGAGGGTGGCAGGGCCTAGCTCAGAAGTCCTAAACCTGAGCTGCGATTCATCAAAAGGGCCGGACACACAGGCTCCAGGCAGCATGCCTGCCTGGCAGTGATACTTCCTGTACCACTGGGGTTGCTGGCCCACCTGGCAGAGTGGCCTGTGGCAGGACCCTCTCTTTTGGCCACCATACTAGCAGCTTTTCAAGTCACTCTATAGCTGGCCCAGTGTCACACCCCATGTGAGGCCAAGTTGCCTCCAAAATCCAGATAGGCCTACTGAGCACTGTGCCTCTTGTTTGGCTGTAGGACAGCCACATGTGACAACTTCTCCTTCACTTTAGAAGGGGTATCCCCCACGACTGAAGCCCTAGAAATTTCACAGAACTGGAAAGCCTAAAAATTGTAGTCACACTCGTCTAACACCCTGGGACCTGCATATGTCCAACCAGTGATTCCAGAGATTCCAGTGATTCCAGAGATTCCAGTGATTCCTGCTTCTCGCTCACTATGTCCAATCACCATAATGCCATCAGTGTGACTCTGTGGCAGAGAAAGGCAGCCAGATCCCTACACATCAGATGATGACACAGAGCTGGAGAGTCAATGCGCCCCTGAGGCAGGACAGAGCAGGATGCTACTGGCCTTACCAACTGCAAGCAAACTGCTTCTCGTGGGCCTTAAGGACAGGGATGGAGAAAAAGGCATTTGCCAGATCAGTAGCTGCACCCAGGTACCAGAAAATGTGTTAATTTGCTCGAGCTGTGGAACCACATCTGGTACAGCAGCTGCGACTGAAGTCAACACCTGGTTAAGCTTGCCATGATCCACTGCCACTGTCTGGGATCCAGCTGTCTTCTGCACAAGCCACATAGGAGAATTGAATGGGAATGTGGTGGGAATCACCATCCCTGCATCCTCCAAGTCCTCTATAGTGGCCCTAATCTCTGCGGTCCTTCTAGGGACGTTGTGTTGTTTGATTTACTGGTTTCCTGGGTGGGAGAAGCCCTAACGGCTTCTGCCTGGCCTCTCTGTCCATAATGCCCTTCACGGCACGTTAGGAATCCAGTGTGGGGCTTCTGTTGGGTATGTCTGTGTGTTCAGGAACTGGGGAAAGGCCCACAGGATGGGTTCAGGAACCCACTGGACCCACTGTGAGTCAGACTTGAGCTAAAACTCCATTGATTACCCGACCTGCTGAGCCCCTGCTCTAGCTGGAGGGCCAAGTGCCATTTCGGGTTCCTTGGAATCAAAGTCAGTTCTGAGCCAGTGTCCAGTAGTCTCCCAAAGGTTTGATTATTCCCTTTACCAGTGTGCAGTTGCCCTGGTAAAGGCTATAGGTCTCTCTGGGGATGGTTGGACTAAAGATGAGCAGTATAAGTTTTCGGCATTTTCTGGGAAAGGACTCGGCTTCGCCTTCCCTCAAGGGGCTCTGGATCTGTAAACTGGCTCAAGTCTGGGAATTGTGAGGGAGGGGCCATGAATCTGTTTTATGATTCTAGTTAGACTTTCATTCACTTGACCTGAAGGTTTTCTGCCTATACAGATCAAGTAAGAACTTAGTAAGCGTCCTACATACTGCACAACCACTGGGGTTAGCTGGCCCACACCACAGGTCTCTGTAAGTCAGATGGCTCTGCCTGCTGCTTTGACTCTGCTGGCCGTCATGGCACCCACCTGACCTTGTCATTGATGGCTGAGAGCCACACCTGGCCCCTGCCACCCAGGAGCCAATTATTCTCACTAAATTTAAGTTTTCCAGTTGAGTGGCTGTGGTTCCCAGTGCAGGGTCCAGTGCACAGAGAACAGTCAGGAGCTCCTTGGGGACACTGGGGCTCCCCCTACAAATCTGTCCCTCTAGGTGTTTACGAAAGCTGAATCTTCTGCACCCTCCCAGTGAGGGTGAGACAAGCCCCCTGTGGCATCCCAGTCTCCCTAAGCCTTCGAATCCCTTCCTCTACATAACCTGAAGAGACCTGGCATGTCCAGCCTGCTTATGGTGGGCCATCTTTTCACCCTGTTTCAGCCAACCAGCTACACTGTTAGCACCTACCAGCCCCCGAGGCTGCCACATTAATGCAGAATCTCTGCTTAAACGGCGCATATCCACAGAATTCAACATGATTCAACTTTATTTTCCTCCTGCCACTATCCTACACCCTTAGTATCCATTCCCACACCTGTTCCTCTTCATGGGCCACACTTTGTACCTCACCTTCAGGGCCCTGCTGGGACTTGAATCTAGTCATTGGTGTGGAAGCAAAGGGGGGTGGGGAGGTGGGGGCAGGTCCTGTGGAGAAATCAGCCTTGTTTTGTTTCTGCAGCTGCAGGGAAGGGTTGGGTGTCTTCACCAATTCCTCAGGCAATGTAGGGGTACTCCCTCCAACAGAGGTGGCAAGAGCTAGGGAGGCCACTTCTGCTAGCAAAAAAGACTCATCAGAATTTAGAAGCTCAGAGGCGCCACCCTCATCAGGGTCTTCCCACACATCATTATCCCAATTTACAGGATCCCATCCTTCCTCCTGTCAACCGACACCCTCACCTAACTGCAGACACCTGTGGGGCTGAGCGGTCCGCTTTCACTGTAATTCAGCAAATCAAATGGTGAGGGCTTGCCTTCGGTTTTCAGCAACATCAGCCCTGTGGCTACAGGAGGGGAGATTCTGGCCCAGGACATACTGAGCAGTTCTTAGGCTGTATATGCAAACGTAAAGCCAGAAATTTATATCCCTGAGCTCATCCTTTCCTTTCATCACTTCAACAGCATTAGAAGCAACTGACCAGCCTCATTTCTTGGCTTTCCACAAATGTCGGAAGGTATCATATGCAGAGTCCCCAAGTGCCTTGCTCCTCACAACTGGTTGATCAGAGGTTTCAGATGCAGATTTTTGCATATCTCACACTGTAGACTCTAGTGCTCTCTGTACTATTAGTAGACGCTGTATCATTCTTGAGTCTAATGTCTGGAATTAGCCAATTCCAGAAATACCAAAACCAATTAAGGAAAATCATTTTTAAAAACTGTTCCTCTAGAACCACTGCTGGCACAAACTGTATTAGGATTCTCAAAAAAGAGAGCGAATCAATAGAGGATGATAGATAGATGATAGATAGAGGATTTATTAGGGGAATTGGCCCATATGATCGTGGAGGCTGAGAATTCCCACCTCAGGCCATCTGCAAGTTAGAGATGCTGGGATGCCAGTAGGTGGCTCAGTCCAAATTTCAAAGCCTCAGACTCAAGGAGTTTGAGGGTATAATTCTCAGTCCAAGGCCAAAGAACCTGGGGAGCTGCTAATGTGAGTCCTGGAGTCTCAGGAGTAGAGAGCCTAGAATTTCAATGCCCAAGGCCCAAAGGAGAAGGAGTCTCAGCTACAGGAGAAAGCCAAGTAACCCTTTTTCCCTCTTCTTTTGTTCTATCCGCACCCCCAACTGGAAAGTGCCCACCCCTATTCAGGCAGATCTCCTCCACTCAGCACACACTAGTCTGCTCTGGAAACACCCTCGCAGACACCCCCAGAAGTGATACTTTGCCCACCCTCTAGATATTCCTAAATCCATGCAAGCTGATACCTAAAATTAACGATTGCTGGCACTCCAGCTACAGGGGAGCAAAGGGACTCGAAAGAGCAAGACCAGAGGGTCAGAAGCTGCCCCACTGGTCAATAGCATGGAGGCCTGAGCCAAGACAGCCGAGAGGATGGAGACACTGGATTGCCTCACAAGAGCCTAAGATGCAAGATGGGAGGACTCAGGACAGTTTTCTATTGTCTATGTTTGAATCATGTGTAGACAACTCAAATGGAGATGAGCATGTGTGCAGAGCTCAGGGAGCAGGGCTGGGATGGAGGCCTGGATGTCCCCGGCACATGGGGGTCGGGGTGTGCTGAAGCCGTTTGGAGAGTGTGAGTGTGAGTTAGAAGAGAAGGCAGTGCAGCTCCTGTCCAGCTGGGGAGACTCACATCATGCTTTACCCTGCGGAGGATGTCCTTGCAGAGCAGAGAACGGCTCAGAGAAGCCAGCAGGAGGCATAGAAGCTGCGGGTTCTGGACACTAAATTATTCAGAAGCTTCTTACCCCGTATTTGAGGCTGATTTATTTCCTGCAGTAGCTATTTAAGACTTTTTTTGAAGGGCAGAGCAAACTCATATCCGACCTCAGTGCATAAAGGAGAGTTTTCTTGGTAGTTGTTTGATGATGAAGTTTTCAGGCTGGAGTTTCCCCTTCATCCAAAATCCTGTGTTTTGGTGCACCTGGGCACAATTATGTAAGACAAACCTTAATAATTTAGCATTTTTCAATAACAAAAACTGTTTCCAGGCATTCTCTCAATAACACTCAGCTCTGAGCCTTCTGTTCCCACAGCCCAGACTGGCTGCAGGGGCCTGCAATGGCCTGCAGTAGACAGGACCCGGCTAGGAAAACCCAGCATCTGTCTGCTACAACATGCTCATTTAGTTCTCCCCGGGGAAATCTTTCTGGATTATCCAGAGGTTTGGGGAGTGGGTTTTGTCTGATTTTGCTGCATCAAACAAGCCTGGTGCTGACAGACTGAGAGGAGGAAGTGTCCTCAGCACAAGCCCCTCCTGTGTGCAAGTGGGAACCCTTGCCAGAGCCCTTCTCTCTCCTTGCCTCCCCCACTGGCTTTTCCCGGCTGCCTAAAATAGCTAGAATTAAGTCTGGCATAAGTCTGTTGAGCCTGTAAGAAAACATCACCATGAAAGGACAACTGATGACCACCAGCTTGAAATTATTTGTGCTGACGCATCCATCTCTCTTTGACCCTGTGAAATTTAGGCACACACCTAAAAAGCTTTGAAAGCCCTCAAAGTCGACTGAGTGTGTCATAAAAAGCAATTTCATCTATTTTTTTCTAGTGTTCTGCGACTCTCTTCCTCTCTAAGGAATAGGAGATATCTTGCTAAGACAAAACCTGTGCAAATAGATTCGACCTCACTAGACTAGTACATAGAAACATTTTTATTTTAGGCCACTCCCATCTACCCATTATCAATGGGAGTAGCACAGCACATTAATTTGCTTCCATTTTCATTCTCTACCAACTTCTGTAGCGATGGTCAGGGGTCTCTTTAGTCTGTGGGCCACTCTTGCAGGCTCCAGACAGACATACTCCATTGCCACCCATTTCTGCCTCCCCAAATCAAGCCATCAGAGTTCCAGGTGAAACTGGTGGTGCTTCTAATCACTAAACACTAACTAGGGATTTCTTTTTTAAATTATATTATGATAAGAAATACAGACTTTTAGGGCAGCGCCTGTGACTCAAAGGGGTAAGACAATAGCCCCATATACTGGAGGTGGTAGGTTCAAACCTGGCCCCAGCCCAAAACTGAAAAAAAAAAAAAAAAAAAGAAAAAAAAACTTTTAAGCTAGGTTGAAAGACAGTTCCACTGTGTACCACACCAATTTTTTTTTTTTTGAGACAGAGTGTCACTATGTTGCCCTCGGGAGAGTGCAATGGCGTCACAGCTCACAGCAACCTCAAACTCCTGGGCCCAAGCGATTCTCTTGCCTCAGCCTCCCAAGTAGCTGGGACTACAGGTGCCTGACACAATGCCCAGCCATTTTTTAGCCCAG
>NW_003852448.1:7280661-7284680 GCF_000181295.1 Otolemur garnettii
AAAAAAAAAAAAAAAAAAAGAAATACAAACTTTTAAAATAGGGTGAAAGACAGTTCCACTGTGTACCACAAAACTTTTTTTTTTTTTTGAGACAGAGTGTCACTATGTTGCCCTCGGTAAAGTGCTGTGGCATCACAGCTTACAGCAACCTCAAATTCTTGGGCTTAAGCGATTCTCTTGCCTCAGCCTCCCGAGTAGCTGGGAGTACAGGTGCCTACCACAATGCCTGACTATTTTGGTTGCAGCTGTCATTGTTGTTTAGCAGGCCCTGACTGGGCTTGAACCCACCAGCCTTGGTGTATGTGGCCGGGGCCCTAACCACTAAGCTATGGGCGCCAAGCCACCGAACTTTTTTAAATTAAACTTTTAATTTTTAAAGAATTGTATATTCCCATATAGTTGTAAGCAACAATACAGACTGTGTACCCGTTTGTAACATCTTGCAAAACAATACAGTACAGGAGAAATGAAAACTCTGATACATTGCTGGTGAAAATGTAAACTAGTACAACCAGAGTGGAAAACATTTTGGCATTTTCTCAAAATATCGAGCACAGAGTTACCATACAACCAGCAGTTCTACTCCGGGGTATATACCAGGAAGCACATGTCCATACAAACACTTACACATGAATGTCTACAGCAGCATTGTTCATAATAGCCAAAAAGTGGAAACCACCTAAAGGCCCATCAGCTGATGAATAGATAAATGAAATGTGGTATATCCACATAATGGAATGTTATTCACCAACAAAAAAGTGAAATGCTGATGGATGTTACAACATGGATTAATCTTGAAAACATTAAAAAGAAGCCAGTTACAAAAGACCACATATTGAATGGTTCTATTACATGAAATGTCCAGAAGAGGCAAATCTATAAAGACAGAAAGTGGCTGCATGGTTTGCGTAGGGATGAGTGTGGGGTTGGGCAGGTGATAGGAAGTAGCTGCTAATGGGTATGGGATTTCTCTTTGGGGTGATGAAAATGTTGCACAACTCTGAATACACTGAAAATCACTGAATTGTACACTTTAAATAGATGAGTGATGTTATGGTATCTGCTTTATATGTCAGAAAATATTTTAAACAATGAATCCAAATTGTCATTTCCTCCACATAATTAAGTCAGCTTGGCTTCACCCATGAAGGGAAAAATACAGTATGATCGTACAAACAGAATGTTGACATGGATATAGTTGAGATGCTGACCCCACTCCATCACCACAAAGACCTCCCATGTCACCCTTCTATAGCCACGGGCTGTTCTCCATTTCTGTACTTTTGTCATTTCAAGAGCGTAAGTAAGATGAGTAGAATCCTAACAGTATGTCACCTTTGGGGGTTGGCTTTTTTCACTCAACATAAAATTCCCTGGAGATTTATCCAGGTTGTCATCTATATCATAGTTATTCCTTTTTATTGCTGAGTAGTATTCTATTGTATAGATGTACCATTGAATGACATCTGTCTTTTCCAGTTTGGGCTATTACAAATGAAGCCATTATGAACATTTATGTATAGGATTTTGTGTAAATACAAGTTTTCATTCCCCTAGGATAAGTGCCCAAGACTGCAACTTATGTGTTAAAGTTGCACGTTTAGTTTTATCAGAAACTACCAATTGTTTTCCAGCATGGTAGGACCATTTTGCATTCCCACCAGCAATGCAGACGTGATCCCATTTCTCTGCATCCTCCCCAGGATTTGGTATTCTTATCATTTATATTTTATCCTAATGGGTCTGCATTGATATCTCATTGTGGTTTTAATTTGCATTTAAATGACTAATGATATTGAACATCTTTTCATGCATCTATCTCCATCTATATCTCTTTTTTGTTTAAATGTCCCTTCATTTGCCCACATTCTAACTGGATTGTTTCTTCTTTTTTCTGTAGAGTATTAGATTGTTCTTTTGTATTCCAAGGAGGCATAATGTGTTGGCTGTGTGGTTTCAAATATTTTCTTCTACTCCATAGCTTTTTTCATCCTCTTAGTCTTTCACAGAGCAAGTTCTTAATTTTCGTGAGGTCCAATTTCAGTTTCTCTTTTAATGCATTGTATTATTGGTGTCCAGTCTAACTTTTGCCTAGCTCCAGGTCCTGAAGATATTCTCCTAGTTTTGTTTTTATGTCTATGATCCAATGTGAACTAATTTTTGTATAAGATGCAAGACTTGGCTTGAGGTTTTTTCTGTCTTTTGAGGTCCAGTACTTCAACACTATTACTTTTGCTCCTGTATCAAAAATTGGTTTGGCATATTTGCAAAGGTCTATATGTGGGTTTCCTATTTGTTTCTATTGATCATTATGTCTATTTCTCTGCCAATACGATCACCATAGCTGTACAGTAATTAAGTGGGAGGAATTCCCACTTTATTCTTTTTCAAGATTGTTGTAGATATTCTAGAGTTTGTGCTTTTTCCCATACATTTTAGACTATTCTTGTCTAAGACCACAAAAACCTTAGGAATTTGCTTGTAATTGCATTAAACCAAAAGATTAACTGGGGGAGGGGGAGACTGACGTCTTTTCTGTGCTGGGTTTTCCAGGTCCTGAGCACAGATGTCTCTCCACTTACTAGCTGTTCTTTCATCCACATTTTGTGTTTTCAGCATTCAGATAGTGTACATGGTTTCTTTTTCTTTTTTTTTGAGGCAGAGCTTCAAGCTGTCCCCCTGGGTAGAGTGCTGTGGCATCACAGCTCACAGCAACCTCCCACTCCTGGGCTCAAGTGAGTCTCCTGCCTCCGCCTCCCAAGTAGCTGGGACCACAGGCGCCCGCCACAACACCCAGCTGTTTTTTGGTTGCAGCATCATTGTTGTTTGGCGGGCCCAGGCTGGATTCGAACCCACCACCTTGGGTGTATGTGGCTGGCGCCTTAGCCACTCGAGCCACAGGCGCTGAGCCTGTACATGGTTTCTTAAATAAAGTTTATACCTAACCATTAATTTTCTTTGCAATGATTGTAAATGGTATTATGTTTTTAATGTTCATTGTTAATATACGGAGGTGCTGTTGATTTTGTGGTTGATCTTGTATTCTGTGACCTTGCTAGTTACTGTTTTTGTAGATTCTTTGGGCTTTTATATGTAGATAACCATGTCACCATGGTTTTAATTTTTTCCCTTCCAATCTGTATTCCTTTTATTTCCTTTTCTTGCCTTATGGCAGGGACTAGAACTTCTAGAATGGTGTTTAATAAGATTAGTAAGAACAGGCATCCTTGTCTTGTTTCCAACCCCCTAAAGGGAAAACATTCTTTATGAAGTATGACAGAAGCTGTAGACGTTCACTTCTTATAATATTACTTTTGTTTTATTTTCCTCTCCCCACATCTCAGATTGGCGCAACTGAGATGACAAAGCAAAAAGAAAGGTTTCAGTGCTTCCTCCTTCAGGCAAGAGAGATAGGACCAAGTTCCTTTTAAGAGATTGGGGCCCTTCACAGCCCCAATCGGCGCTAGAGAGCTAATCCCATGAACAGGGCCCTGGCGTCCTGCAGCCGGCTGAGGGCCCCTGTAGATGGCGCCGACACCGGCTGGTAGGCGACAGAGCTTCTGTCCCCTTGCCCGCTGTGCCGCCTGCCAACCTGAGCTGGAGATAGGAGCATCTCAGATACCCAGATCCTGGGTGACTGGTGCGGCCAGGGCCAGACTCAGATTGTGTGAGCTTTCGGCAGCAGTTCCTCAAGGGAGAAGATACCTGGCCGTGAAAACAGGACGCAAATTAGGAGTCCCACGGCCGGGAAATCCTGATAGCGACAAAGTGCATTACAATACGTGTAACACAAGGAACAATTTTAAGGCGGACGAGATTAGACGGTTTACATTTTTAAGAAGGAAAAGGAAGCAAGCAGCGGGCCCTCGCCGTCGCCCCGTGCCCTCGGGCATCCTGCGGCCTCCGGCCGGCGCCCGCCAGCCCCGCCGCGCGCCGAGCCCACACCTGCGCAGGTCGCTCTGCCGCCCGCCCGCGGGGGCCGGGGAGGCGAGCGCTGCGGAGCGCAGGCTGCGCGGCCG